>NW_026859780.1:0-8333 GCF_026571515.1 Ruditapes philippinarum
TTTTATCGGTAGCAAACAACTCAGTTCCACACTGGAACCCTTTTTTCACTTTTCAAAATCTCAAAACATTACATATGATTTTGACCAGTCAGCCGTCATCCTTTCCAACCCACTGAGGAAATGAATTTACATAAGTCTTAGACTTGTTTTCAAATCCTCTTCCTAATTTAATTAAGTTAAAAATTCTTTAACATTGTATATCTTTAACTTATATCACCAGTCTTCCATGTACTTTATCATACAATGTATTCTGTTTGTAATGTTTATTTATGTTTTGTAAATTCTGGAAATAAATATTGTTTAAACTAATGCTTTTGTTGATATATATGGTTAATCATACCAATAGTCCATGATCCAGGAATAATACCAGTCTCTTATTTAAGGCTAAAAGTTTTAACATATGAGCCGCGCCATGACAAAACCAACATAATGGGTTTGCGACCAGCATGGATCCAGACCAGCCTGCGCATCCGCGCAGTCTGATCAGGATCCATGCTGTTCGCTGTCAGTTTCTCCACTTGTAATAGAGGTGATTGGAACATTTATTTTCTCATTAGTTTCTTTTACTTCATGATGTCAGGTCTATTTATATTTTCATGTCTTTCATCATTTTTAAAATATACACTTTAAGAGAAAATAAAAAGGTATGAAGAGGAAGAAGCTTTGTTAGGCAATACATCACATTTGACTTATGAACATTGCATCAATTAAACATACGATCAATTAATTCATTCATGGCAAGATGGCAAATTATTGCATATACATGTATGAACAAATATATAACTTGTTTAAATAAATAGCATAATAATGATGCTTTAACATTTGAATGATTATATCATTTTTGGAGAGACAACATAAATGTCCAAATGTTATGTATTTGTGCAGATAAAACTGTTAATGTTGCTGACAAAATATTAAGTTTGATGTGTTTGTTTTTCTTTTTTTTTTCAAAAGCTTCATATTAAACTTAAATTGCAAGATTTCGAATTTCATTTTTGTTTTCGATATTTAATAATTGCCAAAAAATATATATGATATAATAGCTCGGGAGCCTCCAAAAATCTTTTGATGAACTGTTTCTATAATTCCAAAATTCAAAAATATTTAAACATTCAATTAAACAAGTAAAATTCATGTTCTATGTTTTAAGCTCATTATGCTACATAAATGTTTTCATTTTATTCCTCTAAGGACTTTTTTCTGAGGCACAATGTACCTTTAAGTAAATATATATATATTGGATCATTATCGACATAGACTTTAAACATAAAATATATTGAGTATAACTTATGTACTGATGAGTTTTTATGCATCCTCGTATGAGAAATCAGTACGAAACATCTAAAGATATTATACATGTGTACATATAATTTATCATGTTTAAATATTGAAAATGTACATATCATAGCAAACGCACATAAAATTCTGCAAGTGCTACCCTCAGCGAGAATCTAGTTAGATATAAGCAGTGTATAAATCTAAACGAGAGAAAATGATTAGTTGTAATTCTTAAAAAAAAAACAAAAGAAAAAAAAACAAACAGGGCTCCTTAAATTTTTAATATCTAAATGACTTTTATGTAAAGAATTTTAACATTAAAATTAATAAAACTGATGTATACTATCGCAAAAGTATCGTCTGTATTGAAGTTGTCGTCTGCCTTATATCTATGTTATCGTGTTATACAAAAATAGAACATATTATTTTATTCTTTATTATAGTCTCATCTATACACATATATACATATAAAACATTTAAAACATTAAAATTGTATATAGCCATTCTCGAAAGAATTACAAGAGACTTGTTATAGCTAATACTAAGAGGGATAACTCCACAATCCATATTATAGAAATCGTCGCCCTATTCTAAAAATGGTGTATCTACAATTTCCTCCTTTTTGGGAAAAAGGGGTTAAAGGTTCAAGACGTTGTAACTTTTATTTAATGACTCCTAACAGTGTGGACTTCTGGATTGGTATTATAGATGTCAACATGTGATGAAAGCACTTTGTTATATACCTTTATAATTTGCAGTAATTGTAAAAATTAAAAAAAAAATTGGAGATAGACCAAAAATGTTTATTTTTATATTAAAAAATTACTCTAAAAATGAGTTTGCGGAGATATGACAAAGTAAGGCTAAAATTGTTAATACTTTTTGAGTTAGCATTTTTTAAGAGTAATAATTTTACTATAGAATATTAGTAGATTTTTACATTCTAAAGAACATTTTCAGCCAGAGTGGTTGAACCGCTGACACTGAATCACTTTATCTTCGTAAATTACTATGTCAAAGTGTAAAGTCATTCACGTGATCTCCAACGTGGGCCTTTCTCGATAATAACAATATAAAAGTGTGCCATAAAAAAAGAAAAACAAACATTTTACAAAATTTTTAATCAATGAATTTGCTAAAACAAACTGACATATTTTGAACCATTATGAAAAATGAAATGATTGTAACCATCTCTAATATTGTGATTAAATGATACAGATATAAATTATATTACCATTTCATTTTATTGGCAAATCGACAAATAAACATTACCTTTGGCCATTAAAAGAGTATCATGAAAAATATGGCCAAAAGTTAAATAGTTACAAACATTAAATCATACAATATATAACAAAAAGAGAACAAGAATGAAACTAATTAAGAAGCAGTTACATCTTCAAGAGACTGTTGCCTCAACTTAAATGCATTATGAACATAGTGAGCACATTTAAGAATAAGCTTTTTGTTATTAGTGGACAATATAGTCGAAAATTTTTGTATAGTAGGCCATGAAATGTTTCCTAAATATTTGGTTCTTATAACAGTATAAATTGGACAACATAAAAGGAAGTGGTATTCTGATTCAATAGAGTTATATATACATAGTTTACATTTGCCATCGTTTCTATCAATGTTAAAATGTTACCAATAATTCTTTTTAATTCACACAAAGTCAATACCACATGCATTCAAAGTCTCAAGTATTGTTTGTGGTTTAATATCAACGTATGAAAAAATATCTGCTCAAGTTCTTAACAATCTTTCAAGATTGCAAAATCGTCGTTTTCAAGATTTTACATCCAGTGAATTTTGCGATCTCCCATATTGGTTTTTGTCGCACAACGTAGATACTGGACATTCCATGAACAGGCTAAATCAAACCGAGCCGGCAACATTTTAGATCATGCCGTATTGTGCTTTAAGAATTCTGCTATTATCTAATAAATATAATCATTGATGACCCGGAGAACACTGAAACTCGCATGCAAACTTAAAATCTATGTTTTGACAAGACAGTGGTATTCCGATCCCATTGGAATGTTAAATATCTATTTATTTTGTGAATATTTTAAGACTTAAAACAATGATTTATCTGAAACTGATGGCAAGTCAAAACTTCCCCACAGACTTGATGTTGTTGATATAAAATTCCATAGTTTTGTGGAAGTTCTGCTAACTGCAGTCACAAGTTCTAAGAGACAACATTTCTGTAAGGACAACGTCTGATAATGTAAGTAAGTCTGACCTGAAATGGACAAAATATTATCATTTACAATTAAACAACAACAATGTTCGATACTCCAAATAGTTCCAAATAGTTCATACGAATATCCGAATATAGTTATCCGAAACTATGTGATTGTGAAACTTTGAGAAATATATATAAAATAATGATAATACTATGAAACAAATACTAATACAAAATATAAATTCACTTATAAAACGTATAAAAGCTAAAATATATTACTTACATGCTTCAGAAATCATTTTTTAACTGTTACTTTCCTAGTTAGAAGGCTGATTTAGATACGATTGTTGTTGTTATCACTGGAGTTAGAACAATTATATTGTCAGGCCCCTTCAGGTCACATGACATATATTTTTCAACTTGATTGGCTGGCACGAAAGATTAGCCTAAAAGTGTAACATGTGTTGGAGATACGATGAAAAAAGGCTAACAGCAAAGCTTTCCATTGGACATAGAACAAAATACAGACGCTATATCTACAAAAGTATGACGTAAATCTTCACAAGTTTTGTTTTGGAGATAGAACAAACTAATACTAAAATAAATGTGCAGTTATCTCATTTTTGGTAAAAATGGAGTTAGAAAATTTTTAGAATAAGGCGACGAAATGTATAATATGTATTGTAGATTTACCTCCCTTATTTATGTATATTCACATTCTCAACATTTACATCAAATAAATCAATTGCAATAAGATGACATAATTGCACATTGTCATTATTAAAAAGTTATTTGAGACATTTAATTACAAATTTATAATAGACTTTTTACATTCTAAAAGTTTGATAACCTCTACTGACCTTGTCTTAAAAAACTTCCATAAGAAATTATACTGTAAAATACTAAATTTTGTAATAAAAGCACTATCACGCAATATAAAAAATGGTTTTACAGAATCATTTGTCACTCATGTTTAGACATTGGATGAACTGTTCAGTAGTGATTATCAAAACATAGGGATAAAACTTATTTATGAAATTAAAATATATCATATTCTATATCAAAATTTCTATGTGTTTAAAATTATTAACTGTTCACTCCAGACAGGAGGTGAGATACAGACATAACATCACATTCTTGTTTATGAATTAAGAAATGTTCTAAAGACTAACACTTATTTAAAAAATAAAAATAGAATTGTCAGTGAAACAAACATACTTAAACTGTCAGTATCTGTATGTATACCCCATCTCCTACATAGAATGAGATAATATAAATTTGCTTTACACTATTTACGCTACTAATAATTATAATAAAAAGGATATATGACTAATCCTGAAATGTAGTCTGTTAAACTATTTATATAGATGATTGTTTCTGGCTTTTAAAATCAAAAAGCACGTTTTGGAACTTACTTTTAACATATGTTCATTTGAGAGTACAAAGTTTAATTTATCCTGATCACATAAATTGTTAAATGAGGCATCAATCTCAATAGCTTTATTAACAATATCATTTCTGAGACTCTGATACAATGGGCAATGAAATAAAACATGAACTTTATTTTCCACTGCAAGTTCACAAATCGGACATAGACGCTGTTCTTCTGGGATATTTTCATATCTCCCCGTTTCTAAACGGAGGGGGGCCCTATATGGCATGCCACCATAGGACTTGGACTTAGCTATAAGGAGACCAAGGGCTCTACCAGCACTCTGAGCAACAGATTTCACCATGATATTAAAATAAAGCATCTCGGTCAGTAACAGACCTAGGTAAGTGTAGTTGGCAACAACTTCCAGACTGTGGTCCCCACATGTGAAACTGTATGAAGTTCTGGGAACAGAAACAGGTCTAAAATGCATGATATTACTCTTCAAAGGATTCACAATCATAGTGTTCTTGTTACACCAATTATTTAACATATCTAACATAAACTGCAAATCTTCTGCGTTTTCAGCTATAAGTACAATATCGTCTGCATATAAAAGGATGCATGGTTTTTCATTATCAATACAAATACCCTTTCCGGCTGCTTTTATAGATACTGCCAGATCATTTACGAATAAATTAAATAACAAAGGTGACAAGGAGCAGCCCTGTCTTAAATAGATAAATACAGAATCCCTAAAGAAAGCCCAACACGGCAAAATTGAAAATGTTGCAGGCTCGGTTTGATTGAGCCTGTTCATGGACGGTACTGGAAAGTGCAAGTTACCGTCCACGCCCCCTAGCACCGGCTTAAGCAGAATTCAACATTTAACATGAACTGGTAAAATTTAGAATTTTGAAACATCCGCAGATGTGTTCATATGGCGGTTATCATGGAACCTTCAATGTGACACGGTAGTGCCATTCCATGAAAAGCGGCATATGGTCCCCAAGTAAAAAAATGCGTGTACCCTAAACGAGAAATCAATGGGCGAAACTAAACAAAATGGAATTTTGAAAGGGGATCTGAGGTTATGAAGCCTGCGTATCACAGATAGGACGTCAAAAGACAAATTTAAAAAGCAGGCAACATATCCTAAGGGTGATTCAACATTATTCAAGTAGGAATATTGGAACCACCCAACTAGAAAGTGCCAAAAAGTTGAAACTAAAAATACCACAAGCACAACAATAATGTCGTGCTGAACGATCTTCAAGGATCGAAAATATAACATCATTGATTAAATGTACGGGGAGACTTTTTACAGCCGCCACACGGCACAAATAACACGGATGTGATCATAAAATAGATAAATACAGAATCCCTAAAGAAAGCCCAACACGGCAAAATTGAAAATGTTGCAGGCTCGGTTTGATTGAGCCTGTTCATGGACGGTACTGGAAACCACGAAAGTGAAAGTGCGCTGGTTAAAAATAACGAAAACGCGTTTGTAAAATCTCTATATAATTTCGTGTTTTTAACATCGTATTTTTGACTTTTCACTATCGTTGTTTCGTAACTTTGACATTCACCCTCGTATTTTGGACATTTCATAATTGTATTTTGGACATTTCACCATCTTGCTTTCGTTATTTCAACTTTTCGCCATCATTCATATGCTGACATCATGATCAAAAGCCATTGACATAATTATTTCTGTGAAATTGTTCCCTTGGTAAAAATATTTCCTTTTATCACAATGCATTTTAAGTGTGTGCGTGTGCATGCCAGACAGGAACGCGACAGTACGATGTCAGAGGAAAAGTCAAAGGTACGAAGATGAAAAGTCAAAAATACGAAAAAGAAGTCAAAAATATGGTGATGAAAAGTCGAAATAATGAAAACCAAAAGCCGAAGGCACGATGGTAAAAACTTGAAAGTTTTAGTTTTCACTATCGTTGTTTCGTTATTTGGACTTTTCAGCATCGTACTATCGGCCTTTTATCATCATACCTTCGGCTTTTTACCATCGTAAGTTCGAGTTATATGCTTGTCGCGATGGCCGTAATGGAAAACCGTTCACAAATTCCACTTATTAAAAAGAAAAATATATTATAAGTTGACATATTTTATCATTTTAATTATCATATCATATATAATGTTTTGATATGCAATACCCATAGATAATAAACATTTCATATATCAGGTTATATGTTGTTTTATCTTTATACAGATGAAGAAATGGCTACAACACCTACAACAACTTCAACAACTACAACAACAACGGGGTCATCGACAGTGCCTCTTCCGGTATGTTACATAACCAGCTGAATTTATGTAATTTAATTATTGCTTTAAAGTTAAGTACTTGTCATTGAAAACTTAAAGGATGTAAATAACTAAACATAAGGTGTGCAAAAATCTGGAAATAAAGTGATCACTCGGAAGCATTAATCACAAAAAAATTACATAAGAATAGCCGACTCGGTTTGATTGAGTCTGTACATGAGGGATAATGAATAAGTGCAACATGCCTCACGCCCCCTAGCACCGGCTTGAGTGGTACTCAATTCTCAACACTAAATGGTAATACAGCCTGGCCGGACTGCACGTCCTCAATGCAAGATTCTATCATGGTTACAAAGTTAAGGTTAATTGCCCACTATATAATTTCAGGAAAATATCATCGCAAAATCTAAACAAAAGTTTATAACTTGTTCCAATTTGACTTTATCACTTTTTCACTAATTCAGTAAGTATTGTCGTGAAAGCTGGCAGTTTTTTCCGGCGTCCTGTCATAAACGTTTGTGTAGTACCTCTCTATCTGTCAGTTTTAGCTCCACTTTCCGAAGAAACAAAGTGCAGCTATTATCATGACACTTTCGTCGGCGTTCGATTACCCTTTCGTTAATGTCCGTATTTTAGAAACAATTTAAGCTTTTTTCACTTCAAACTTGCTATATTTGTTTGTTGTCATAAACGGACGCCATTTCAAAATGGCAGATAATCCTTAAATCATTTTTTTTGCAAAATTATGTACCCTTTGCCGCTTAGACTTTTAGCCATGGTCAACGTTTTGTTTAAAGTCCATTTTCCAAATAACTATCAAAGTAATTCACTTCAAACTTGATATATATGTTGACAATCAAAATATTACACCAGATGTTCTTTTTTGCAAAGTTTTTTGCAAAGTAATGCTCCTTTTTGATAAAATTGTCAAAGTTGAACTGTTCAAACGTAAAAACGTTTTTGAGTTATTAAATTGGAATGCATTTTAAAAGGGTAGATAAATTTTTTACTTTATTCAGTTATGCCCCCTTTGGACTTTTTTGGTTCAAATTTTTGTCAAGGAACATTTCTCAAATATAATAAAGATTTTCACGTTCACTAGTTCTTATTCAGTTAATTGTAGCCGTAGGGGAGATAATCCTGAAAGTCTTTTTTCTTTATTATTTCCTTTGTTTGACTGACTATCCAACGCTGAGAAAACTGCAG
>NW_026859781.1:0-68196 GCF_026571515.1 Ruditapes philippinarum
ACTTTTAGAGTAAAGACGTGTTACATCTTTATAGAAAACAGAAACGAAATTTTGCAATTCACGTCATGGTTTGTTTATAAAAATAAATCGTTCGTTTAATTAAAAACATCAAGCAAGGTATACCTTCAAAGATTCACTCTGCGCAAGAATTGACAATTGTACAATTCTATGTCCTGCTTTCACAATCGGCATTGTATTGTGCATTGTATTGCTTACATTACCAGTTTGTACTTCCTGTTCGTAGAGTATCATATTCTCCTTCTTCGAGAGTACATCTTTCTCATTGAAAAACCTGTTTGACGATGACAATTATGATAATGATAACAGTAACTGTAAATATATGATAACGATGACAAAAATGATCGTGATGATCACGGTAAAGATGATGATAATATAGCAACTGCTGCTACTGATGTTTGATTGTTTGGTTGATTGATCTTTTGGAAATAAACAACACATTTACAGACATAACAGACATAAAAACTCATACACAAATAATACACTTACACATTTGTGTGTGAAATAAAATTAAACAAAATTTGTCTAAAAGAGCTCTAGATTGCTTGTCATAATGAAGTTTATTAAAAATCAAAAACATTTTACAACTAAAACAAGACTAAAAAATTATGTAATTTGCGGCGTTTGAATATATATTACAGACTTTTGAAACATGCTACATGACCCGAATATTTTTACATGAGTAAAACAAAAGCAACATGAAGACTGATCAATTGTTTAAGTTATAAGTTCTAGTTATAGGTTTTGCTATCAAAAATACATTCATATATACTATTATGTTGCTATTGTTCAGACTTGGGTGCAAAGAATAAAATAAATCATCTAAGTGGCAATGTTAAGTTGCTGGACATAAATATGTTCTAGTCTTGAAATCTAAAAACCAAACTTGTCCATAGATAAATTTACGACGTGTGTCTACTTTTCAAAGAATACCATTTTGAATAAATTAACTTGACCACGTTTCATCAATATTAAGACCTAGATATCCAACAAATTGTGCTGACTCAATAAAGAGATGATATTGAAAATAATAACAGAAAATTACGATATTTTTAATATAAACAGCAATGATGATGATGATGACGATAATAATGCTGATGACGATGATACTAATGATGATGATGGTAATCTATATTTGAAGTTGGTTATAAATTTATCAAAAAGCGTAACGTTAAAATAGAGAAAATAGGAATCCAGTAATTAAGTCAAAAACGGCAAAATTGATAATGTTGCAAGTCTGTTCATTGACGGTACTGACAAGTGCAAACTACCGTCCACGTCACCTAGCACCGGCTTAAGCAGAATTCAACATTTTTTGGTGACAATGGTGAAATTTTGAATTCAGAAAACATCCATAGATGTGTTCATACGGCGGTAATTATGGAACCATCAATGTGACACTTTCTTGCTATTCCATGAAAAGCGGCTATGGTCCCCAAGAAAAAGAAAGCGTGTGTCCTAAATGAGAAAACAATGGGCGAAACTAAATAAAATGAAATTTTGGAAAGGTTATCAGAGGTTATGAAGCCTACATATTACAGATAAGACGTCAAAATACAAACTTAAAAGGCAGGCAACATATCCTAAGGGCGTTTCATGATAATTCATGTAGGAATATTGGAACAGAATAGCTTGAAAAATGCCGAAAAATAAAAAAAAACATCAAATTTACTTATAAATAATTCTATTCTACCACGAGGAAAATACAAGCAAAAGCAAATAAAAGGTACAAACAGGACGGATGTTTTCTTTAATTCTAATATTAATATTCTGAAGTCAATTGCAGGATTATCAACAAAAGCGGATTGTCCTTAACATTTTTGTTCGTCGGGAAGTTTCCTTTTTAAACAAACCACTTTTTCATACACGGTATTAAATTAAGTGTGTATGCGACAATACATTATGAAACAAACTAAATTTTATCAGATACTTAATATTTGTCGTTTGCTATGTTTATATTTACAGTTCATTATTTGCAGTAATAAATTTATCCAAAAAGGTTCGCCATCGGCATACGAACAGTCGAATTTATAAATGAGATAAGCTGTATCAAAAGACATACTTACCAAAGATCGAGTCTGTGTGACGCATTAGTAAATGCGATTTTAATCAGGTTGTCACTGCAATATATTTTCATAGTTGTTATACTGAACTTGGTAAATGTGATTTTCTTTTTCGAGCAAATATCCCCGTAAAACACATATACCGTCTCACTACTAGCTAGCTAACTAACTAATTAACTAACTAACTAACTAACTAACTAAAAAACAAACTAACCAACTAACTAACTATCTAACTAACTCACTAACTAACTAACAACTAACTAAGTAATTAACTAACTAACTAACTAACTAACTTACTAACTAACTACATAACTAACTAACTTTCTTTTAAGTTAAGTATATACAATATAATAATAACCTAACAAACTAACTAACTAACTAACTAACTAACTAACTAATAACTAACTTACTTACGTATTTACTAAGTTAATTACTTTCATTAAACTTATTAATTTACTAACTTATGATCTTACTAAACAAATAATCGCAAACTATATGATTTACTAACTTAATGAATAAATAGATAATTACAGTAGAAATAAATAAATAAATAAATAAATAAATAAATATTAAATACATAAATGTACATTTAATATTAAGAATGGAAGTATGGAAGCGTATCAGGGCCTTCAGTTGGTGAGATGTTTTGCGCTTAGTCGACTTATTTTTATTGGCATTGATAAGATCTTTTTGTATTTCTAAATAAAATTTACTGACAAAGATGAGAAGCTTTTAGGCATTGTAACTGAATCTTTCTCGATATGTTTGAAGCTTTTGTCTATTCGACAAAATCCTGTCGAAACTTCTTGATTTCACTACTTTGCTGAAATATTTAGTAAGACGCATAAACGTTTTCGTATTGACAAATAGCTCACGTAATTCAACAAAGTCGTTTTGCAATGATTAGAAACTTCTACGTATTACGTATTAATCATAACGTCTTCTTTGAATGTTTTATATATTACGTATTAATCATAACGTCTTCATGGAATGTTTTTGGTCAAAACAAGAAGAAACAAGTTGACATGACGTAAAACTTTTAGATAAGAGGAGGCCCTGATACGCTTCCGTATGGAAGACAAAAACACACAAAAAAAGAAAAGTATAACATGTATAAACACTTACGTAAAATAATTTTCAACATCTTCTTTCGACCAATACAGGTCAAATCGAAAGCCTGGACTGATCCCTTTAGAATCATTCCAATGTATTCGTTCAAAGTTCTAAAATAGATAACATGATAAACTTCTTAATTTATGCTTGAGTACTGATCTTAACATTGTAAATGGGAGATAAGGGAATGATGCAGGTATAGTCAATTTTACCTGTATGTCGAATACAGGTAAAAGTCTAATTGATTATGTGCTTTTGCAATGCGAGTTATTTCCCTTTGTACATGAATTTAAAATACATGATTTGTTTACTTTTTCACATCACAAACCTGTTTAACTTGATATGAGTTTTGCGTTTTGCATGTATATCGAAAATAATTGATAATGAAAGTGTTAGTATTAATGTATTAAAATGGAATAACGAAGATAGTGACAAGATGAATAATTACAAAGAATTGATTGAGAATGAAATTACGAAAATTGACATGATTGTGAATATTGTAATAAGAAATGATGTTGAATTAGATACAGGTATACAGAAAATATCAGATGTTTTGTATGAAAAATCATTTAGTATATTTGGAGAGTCAAAACAAATAAGAAAGAATACAAATAATAGAAAAAGAAAATTTAAAAGTTCATGGTTTAATCAAGACTGCGAGAACGCTAGAAAAGAGTTTAAATGTGCAAATAAAAATTATTGTAATGACAGGTCTAATCAAAATAAAAAAATACTTTTTAATAACATACGTCTTTATAGAATAGCTAAGAGGCGAGCACGTACTAAATTTCATTTAAATCAGAGAAAGAAAATGTCATTTTTTAGCTGGCATGCAGCCAGAAAAGTTTTGGAAGAAAATAAAAAAAAATGAGAAAGAAATCAACCAAAATTTAACTGTCATCGGAAGATTTTTTGAGCATTTTTAAAAACTTACTTAGAAACGAAGAGACATTCAAAATTTATTTCGTTGAGGAAGGTTTAGATAATCATGATATATTTTACAACAATGTTGAATGAATGGATTTCACAATCGATGATGTGGTAAAGGCTATTTCTTCCCTTAAGAGTGGTAAAAGTGCTGGTATAGATAAATTTTTTTCCGGAGATATTTATTGAATGCCAAACAATCTAAGCACCAATATTATGTAAATTGTTTAATCATAATTTCAATTCAAATGAATATCCTGAATCGTGTTGTAATGGTATTATTGTACCAGTGCCCAAGAAGGGTAATCTAAATGATGTGAATAATTATAGGGGTATCACCCTTACTAGTATATTTTCTAAACTTTTCTCAATATTGTTAGACTTTAGATTACGTAAATGGGCCGAAAGTAATGTAATATTGAATGGTTTCCAGTATGGTTTTAGGAAAGATAAAAGTACTACTGACTGCATTTTATGTTCAATTATTAAAAGATAATATGTCATGAAAAGGAAAAGGTATATGCATCATTTAGTGATTTCAAAAAATGTTTTGATATGTAAAACAGAAATGGAATATGGTTTAAATTGGTTGAATCTGGTGTATCATATAAAGTTGTAACAATGTTACTAGTATGTATAATTGTGTGAAATTTTGTGTAAGAGCAAATGGTTGCGTGACAGATAATTTTGATAGTTTAATGGGCTTAAAACAAGGGGAACCACTCTCAATTCTGTCACTTATTTTCTTCGTAAATGATATGCACGAAAATTTACAAATAGATAATGTTGATATATTTTCATAAGATGATATACACATATTTTGCTATTATTTGCGGACGATACAATTTATTCTCTTATTCTAAGGTAGGATTGCAATGCCTCCTTAATAAACTTCATACATATTGTTCTAAGTTGGGTATTGTGGTGAATGTAGTAATAACGGTTGCTATGGTTTTTAAATCTGGAAATAGAAATGAAGATGTAGAAGTATAGTAGAATAATGAGCTACTTAGCGTTGTTAAGTCATTCACGTATCTTGGTGTTACATTATCGGCTAATGGGAAGTTTTATCAAGCCCAAAAGGCACTTAAAGCATAATACTCTGTTAATTCTTTATTTGATTATATTGTCCTTAATGTCGCAGAAAAACAAATCAAAGTTTTTGATAGCATGGTTTAACCGATTCTTACATATAGTTCAGAGGTATGGGTTTTTCATTAGGCACAGGACATCGAAAAGGTACATTTGAATTTTTTTTGTTCTTGGTGTGCGTCAGCAAACAACACCATCAGCGGTTCTTGGTGAATTTGTACGATTTCCATTATAAGTTCTACGAAAAGTCAAAATTGTTAAGTACTTGTACAGAATTATGAAATCCCCAAACTCTCTTTTATACAAGTTTGTATTTTTAAAAGATGCAAATGGTAATTTGTTGAATAGCTGGCCAAAGAATGTTAAAAATATGTTGTCAGACTTAGGTTTATCATATATATGGGATAATGATAATATTTCACTTGTGCATGTTAATACTATTTTACAAAGAATACATGATCAGCAGTTTCAGCAATGGCGTGCTGAACTTAATACTTAAGAAAGTTATAATTTGTATAAAATTGAATTACCCAAGAGAAATATTTAAGTTGTGTTAATTAATTTAAAACAGCGTAAAATGCTATCAAGGTTTGGGTGCTCTTCGCATAAATTAGGTATTGAAGAGGGTAGACATAGAAATATTGAAAGAAACCAACACCTCTGTACACAATGCAATATGAAACAAATTGAAATAGAATATCACATCTTATTAGTATGTCCATATTATAACGACTAAAGGAAAACATGTTCACTTATATATTATTGCTTATGGCCTAATTTAAATAAATTCATATCAATAATGAAATGTACACATGTACGAACAAAAATGTAATTGTTAACTTAGCAGAATTTATTTATTAAGCAATGCAACTAAGAAATGAATCTACTTAATACATTTGTTTTAAATAATGTACGCTGAAAAATAATAATGTATATGCATAATTTATAATGTATGTATCTTACATTTCTGTACTTGGTATAGTACCGCCAAAATGTTACATGGCGTTGAACATGTATATTTTTTTGACAATAACGTATTTAACTTGACTTCACTTGATATTTAATAAAGTTCAAAACTATGGAAATTAAAATAACAATGGTATAAACAGCAACTGTTTTTTCGGTTCAAGTTGTTTCCAAGTAGTTTGTTCGATGATTTTGAAAATTATCCCTTTCATTTCCAAATGTCTCAGAATACACTGTTTTCAATACCAAATATATTTCAAGGAATTCATTAAAATTGAATATATATCTTTGGTACTGTCTTGAAATGAAACTTTTTATCATATTGACATGAATCTTCATCAACAAGGCTCGCATACACTAATGCACAACATTTAAACTTTATGTCACTAAAGTATGACCGAAAGACCTTGACCTTCAAACTTTTTTTTGCTATAATGGTCATTGTTTCAGACAAAAGAGATTTTTTTAACATTTCAGATTAGTCCTGGAAACTTTATATACAACTTTTTAATACTAAGAGTAAAATATAAAAGAACAACATAGAAAACAAAATTATTATATTAAAATTAAATTACAAAATAAATTGACTATCGAGAATGAAAGAAATTTAGAATAAATTGATAACTCCTTTCTTGTACTACCGTCTTGAATTAAAACTTATTTCAATATTGATATGGAACTTCATTAACAAGGGACAATACTGTGCATAATTTGAGCTTTATGCCTCTTTAGTATGACCCGATTACCTTGATCTTTGACCTTGACTTTAAATTTACGTTGTTGTTTTGTTTTTTGCTAAACAGTCATTTTCTTAGAAATATGACCTTTTTAACATTTCAAACTAATACTTGCATTTTTCTTTTACTAATTCTAAACATTTAAAGTCACATCTATAGAGATAAATACAGAAAACAGTATTCTATATTTTATAACTGCTATTAACGGAAACAGTTTCTTTCAGTGCCGCTTTTATGTTGGTATTTTTTGTAAACTTAGTATCATGACTAATAATTTTATATAGTTATTATTTACGTATATATTTTTAAGAAACTTGGTAAGTGTACTATAAATATAATTTCTTATACTACAGATCTGTCGGTGCTCTGCTGGATCCCTAATGACCTTGACATTGAAGAGTAAAAATCATTAAATCTTTGTACATTTGTCCAAATTATTTGTAATATTTTGTAAAAAAAATACCTTTTGTAAAAAGAAATTATAATAAATGCATTCCAAATTTACTAAACAGCATTTAATGTACTACATACCATATAAATATTTTTTTAACTAAGCTGTACATATGCAAGGTTAAAAATATTTTGGTAGAAAAAAAGTACTGATTTGCTATTATCGTTGAAAGGTAATATTTCAATGCAACATTGTTTATTTCACATGCATTTATTTAAATGGTATTAAAATTATTATAATTACAATATAATGTTACTTTACTAATTTAAAAATGACATTGACTATGGTTTGAAATTAAAATCACAAAAATTTGAATATAAAGAAATTTGATAATTATTGTGTTAGTTATCTTTGTTCTAAAACAAAAATAGACATCAGGTAGACATAACCTATTTAGAATACTGTAAGGCGTTTTAATATCTTGCTCATGGCATTCCATATATGTTCAGTGTATATCATGACTGTAATAATATATGCACATACATACATGCATGATATAAAAGATCAACCGTCAAATTTCGCGAAACATTTTTTTGTAGAATGTAAATAAGAAATGTGTACATTCTAACTCTTACTTATCAATAATAGTTAGTATTCAGCAAGCGAAACAATTTGTGTAGCAATGTAGTCAGAACGGTATTTTGGATCATGATAGCGACCAGTGCAGGGAAGTATCGATCTGTCAGACAATCGGGCAACTCGGTAATCGACAGTCTTCCCCTTTTTCTTTTAGGCTCCAGATGTTTCCAACCATTAGGCACAATTTTGAAATGATATAGGCATTTTGAACTAGTGAGAACACTCAAATTCTATATATTATATATTAAATGGTTGTATACCACTTGCACACTTATGTGGGTGCGCGTTTGTCCCTAATTGTTTATCAAAAAAAAAATCTACACTGTTCATATGTTGGTTGTAAGCATCATACATAACAGTTTGTTCCACAGTCCTGTGACCATTATCTTCTTTACGATCTCTGACATAATTTCCAAAAGTATTGGCATTATGTTAAAAAACTTAAAACCTGAACGCTTTTCGTATTCATCATTGTACAGATGATTAAATGTTGACATCTCATAATCACAGGGCTGTCTCCTTTTTCAAAATGTTAAACTTCAGCATATGCTTTCGGTTATGCTTTATTATACCCCAGGCACCTATTCCGAGATTCTTGAGCGCCACATAAAGTTGTGGAGAAGAATAAAATCCAAAACCTTGATTTTCATAACCTTTTATCATTTCTAAACATATTTGTTCTCGGTAATAGAAAGTTGTTAGAAACGAATAACCTGGAAAATATTCTTGCAAGTGTAAAATAAAAGATTCAACCAGTATCCCGTGTTACTTTCTGCTAGGATAAAGTCTTGTTTTCCAATTAAGTCTTCTTCAGAGGTATATATTGTGTAAAAATGGTTATCCCTTTAATTGTATCATAGATTCAATTATAGCTAACTGTTCCTAAATATTCTTATCCTAATATCCTAAATATTCACCGGTGCGTGTGAGGAAATGTCGGTATGTGCGTGCGTGCGTATGTGTGTGTGGGGGGGGGTTCATGTTAATGAACTGAATATATATGTATATATAACAAGAGTATGTTCACTTGAATGATTGTTTGTTGATTTTATATAATTATGAAAAACATTATTGATGAGATCACACCTCACAAAAACATTTTAAATCAGAGTTAAGAAACAAATATCTAATAAGCACTTAAGGTGACATTGAATGTGCGAATTGCTGCTCTGTAAAAATACAAAGTAGGCTTCTTCTTAATCCTAAATAAATAAATAATAGTTCGTTGATCCCAATAAGGTGTTTAGTAACTTCAAATGCTGATTTTCTAAGTACTAAATAATAGAGTTTAAATCAGAAAAAAACAGATTCTAGTCAGTCTTAATTAGAATGTCTTGGCATGCCGCTGCCTGTATCAGGGCTATTTAAAAAAATCCACGATTCAAACTCTTCTTCCCCTAGGCGTTTGAAACTTGTTTTGATTTGTGAATAGTGCACACTTCCAGCGAACTATTTAAAATGATTAGAGCGGTCAAAACTCAATGTCATTCGAATTTTCATTTTAGTCGATGGCCTTATAATAGGGATTTTATGTATTTCAATGATATAAGTATGTATCTGTACTTTAGTTAAGAAATTACACTATATATTAAGAGTACTTAAACAAATAAAAATGAATTAATAAACTACGGATGAATAAAGAAAAATTGAAAAAGTGACTTACCTCTACGGGCTTAGTGAACTTTTTGTCCATGATTACTGTTTCTGCATAGGAATACCCAGCTTCTTTGATATCGTCAGATGTTGTTTTCTCACACTTTCCTGTCAGTTCTGATACACGGATGCCATGTGCTGGCTATTTAAAATAACAAATTAATAACTTTACAATGCATGATTATTCCTTTCGCGCTAAAAAGGGGTGAACATTGAAATGCATTCTACATAAATTACATTGAAAAAAAAATAACTAGGAATGGTTTCATACCATACGGATAATATTACATTCCAATTTTCAAGTACAAATAACTTGATCTGAGTGTTTCATTTGGAGCAGCTTCTGAATACTTTGAAGACATTTGTCAAAATATTTTGACAATTCACAAAAATTAACGAGTTTATGTTGGACAGGATGAATTTGACATTACAGGTACAGACGTATGTTTAGCCCGCAATAATTTCTCTGACTGTGATGCAGACATATTCCAAAAGGTGTGACAATCCATCAGGTACTGACATGGTGAATGGGCGGGCATAATTGAATCTTTGACCTCTGCGTCTGACCTTGGATAATAAGGATTCTGACGTGCTTTATTTATAAAATGGTATGGTTATCGTTACATACAAATACCGTATGCACACACAAGGTGACATTACATACCCTGCATTTATTTGTTAAGACATGCAGAATTAAAGTCCTATTTATAAGATATTAAATGCCATATAGCACTCTGGTTTATTGATTTATTATACTAATTTCTTTACAATAAGGCATGAAACCAAAACTATTATTGTGTTAACCATCAATATGCTATACATATGTAAAGAAGATTTAATTTCCTAACTGTCCGTCCTCCTGACATCTTTCATGTCCATAGTTTTGGTAAATTGCCTTAAACAAGTTACATTTTATATGTATTATATACAATTATTTTTACGTTAGTGAGTTTACATATTTCAAAAAGCATCAATTACAATTTATAACCTTGTCTTATTTCTAAATAAATGCTTAGAAACCTATGAAGTCCTCAATAGTTTTAATTTGAAAAAAAATATGAACAATCTAAAAATATATACATTGTAATTTGATAAAATTATTAATAATAATAATAATTATAAAAGGCATCTTTATTCTCATTTCGGGGTAATTTGCCAAGGGATTGAATATTGTGCTTATACTGAAGACAGTCAGTTTATTCACAACATAGGTCAGCGAAAGTTTGTTTTCAGTTCATGTTACTGTATTCTGTTTGAGCGATTGTGAAATAAAAATCATTAAAATGGTCAATGGAGTATTTTAATTTTAGTCTACACCTTTTGTGTTGTAATTTTAGTCTACACGATTAATAAACTTAAGCTGAGTTGCCGATTTCATTCATCACTGAAAGTCTATTAAAATGATCAAGGGATACGCCCAAATGTGCAAAACAAAAGTCATTACTGCGTAATACATGAGACATAGTGATAAATATAAAACCAGTCAAAAATTGCATATAAGATGTAAACGTTTTTTCTTAAGTTATGATATTTTTCCTAAATGAAAATAATTAATTCTCAAGGTTAATTTTCTTGAGGTTTGGCTCATCTAGAGCATGCAGCTTCAATTTAAAATCACCTAACTTGCTTAAAATCACATAATAAAAAACAGATGTTAAACAGTACCTTGGTCAGAATTGTTCCTGTGCACTTCTTAAAATTTTTGCTACGGTTGTTGACACGGAAATATTCTGTACTTATTTCCAAACCATAAATTGCATAAACTATAATGCTCAAACCGAGAATGAACAAAAAGATCCCGTTTTTCAGAAGGAGAGCCATTATCGTCATCATTGTACTATGTTCGAAGCTACAGGAAATATTTGGGCTGGCAATTTCTAGCAGAAAATTAACATATGATGTTATATCATTCGCGTGAGAGGGTTGTCCCTTAAGTTATTGACTTTATACGTGGTTAGATATGTTTAGATGCTTTTTCTTTATAGATACTCCACTGACGTTTTTTGACATGACAGGACTGGAATTTTTTTCGAGATTAATGTTCCATATGATGTCTACACAAATGATTTGTATTCTGAATGTCAGATCATTGGCTCACTCCTTTTTTCCAGCCTGATAGGTTTCAAAATTAAAAAAAAAATACTGAAAAAGTGAAAAAGCGTTGCAACGATTTTCATTCAAATCGGGTTATGAATAAATCAATAATACGATTTGTAATATATTTCTGGGTATTTTTCGAAATAATCTCTTGTAAACATTTTTAGTTTAAGTGCCTTACCCGATCATGGTAAGGAATTCATTTTTTAGACTTTTGGGCCTCATTGGCGTTCCTTTAAATATATTGTTGGAGGGAGGAACATCAATGTTGAGATACCCGAATAGTCTGTTTAAAAATGACGTCAACCTGCGTTTTAGAACTTTCAACAAGATAATGCAATCGCTAGGTCTCTAATATGGATTTGTCTCAGCAAATTTACCACCAAGCTATATGTTTCATTTAGCAATTAAATGTTATGTACGTTTCCTTCTCAAAATTTTTCAATTTTTTGCCTTTAAATTTAATTAAATATGAAATTCTTTTTCGTTTTAAATTTCCTCCAAAATGTTTTAAATGTCGAAAAAAAAGTCTTTTTTTACTCTTAAAAAACAGATTCGGAAATTCATGGAAAACCCCTGAAATTAGACCACATTTTTCAAAAATCCTAATTGCTTTAAAGAAAACCTTTACAAACAAAAGATAAACGTAATGGTTTTTCAAGATTAAAAATTTAAAGTTAAAATCATTAAGGATCAAACAAAGCACAATTGATTTTTCCTTTGGTTAACAAATTTTCGCATACTTCAGAATATCCTGCCTTTGATATTCCGCTGCAAAAACACAGTTTATGTTCTCGCTATTTTGCGCAATGACCCTTGTTATATGTGAAGTCAGATTTCAACATTACTAAAATAAGATATTTTGTGGTTAATCTGTTCAAATCGCTTTTAACCTACATTTTAACAAAAAATGTAACAACCTTCAGCTGAATAAAAACTTTAAACATTGGTTCCAAGTTACAAAATCTACAGAGCGGCTGTTACAATATGTCAGGACAAGATTGATTTTTTATAGTTACAACATCATTTAGGATAATGATGTCATAAAACCATTTACATAACTGCAAATTATATCTCAAGTTATAATAAGATATAATTTGTTATCAAGAATTTGGAGACCGATTTCTACTACAGTAACCGCTCCGTATTGGAGAATTTCAAGACCATTAATGCTATATGATGTTAAATCCTTAAAGCAGCACGCCCCAAGATTCCTGATAATTTTCATGAAACTTTTGAAGATGCATAAAAAAGTAAAAATATAGTGAAATAAATAAAGAAAATACTTAATGCACTGCAATCGGAACATAATTATAACAAAAGTAAATTACAAAAAATAAGTCAAAAAATGCAAAAATAGCCCTAACTGCGTTAGTAACGCAGTAGAAATGTGGTGATAAATACTGCAAAATCGGTCAGTAAGTGTACATAGCATGTACATTTATTTTACCTAAAAATTTATGTTTTTTTTCACTTTTCTTTTAAATTCTTGACATTTTGTTCAAGTTTGATTCTCTTGAAATATGTTGGTTCATTTGAAGGCATGCAGCTTTAATCAACAAACGATTAATTCAAATTACCTTGTCAGAAAGAAATGGTCCAAAAGGGTACCAATGGGTCTCATAATTATAATTCTTTTGTTTTATTCATGTTTGTGACGCAAGTTTGGATCCCAAAGACACTTTGTATAAGAATAATACTTCTTATCAGTTATAAAATATTAGGAAAGTGAATAAAAGTGAATCTGAAACAAAATAAAATACAATTAGTTTAAAAAGTATAATTATAAACATAAAATAATTTTGCCAATTTGGTGATCCTTGTTTGTGGTCGTCTCTTTTCTACAAAAAATACAATGCTCGGAAAAGCAGCTACAGTTATCTGTTTAACGCTCCCTGCCTCAAGAGAAGCAAAACTTTTCAAGAATACATGTATCCAACTTTGGAAAAATATAATAATATTTTAAGAAATGTAAAAAATCGAATTGCAACTAATAATTGACATGTTATATGCCATAAATGACTGATTTATTTATCATTATAGTTCTTTTGCAATAGATACAGTAAGGGCTACTTTGCATATTTTGATTCTCTTTGGACTGCAATGTCCAATTTGATATATTTGTTCACGTCACAATATTTTACTATAAGGTAATAATTTATTATTATTGTGGCTTGATTATTTAAAGATATTTCTTTTTCAGTTAGTGAAATTTACATACCAAATTTAAGATGGTTTTGAAGGTACATATACCTGTCTGGAGAAAAGCTTCTCTTACTTCGTTAAATAGACACCACCGCAACTCACTTATAAAAATAGCGAGAAATAAAGAATCCCTAAAGAATGCACAAAACAAAATTGACAATGTTGCATACTCGGTTTGATTGAGCTGTAAATGGCCGGTAATTGAAAGAGCACATTACGTCTACACCCCTTAACACTGGCTTATGTATAACTAACATTTATTTATGGTAATGGTGAAGTTTTAAACTTAGAAACGTCCGAAGATAATTTATAATAGGTAAAAGAACAATTCAGGCGACCAATTATGCTTTCAGTGGGAACTGTTATTGTAAAAGTTATATCAACCTATTTTCTGCTATTCGGATATCACGAAAATGCAATTTCGTATATCCTATGTATGTCTATGATTAATTATAAAAATACCGAGTTAACGAATCAAAAGTAATGTCCATGAAGGATATAGCGCTAAATCATTTTCGTCATCTGAAGAAATCCCTCGCTCTGCATGCCTAGGTTTAAATTTAAGCAAAAAGTGTTCTTTAAAAGTCGAACTTTTTCAATATGTATCAGATAAACTAAAACTAATTCAAATTAAACAGCCAACTTACATGTGATGTTTCCCAGTTGTTTATCGGATACTTTTAATTGTCTAAAGGATAAGTCCTTAAGATTTGATATAACTGTTTTTTGATTGGGTTGGAGAAGCTACAGAAGATGCATGAAACTTGGAATACTTACAGTGGACAAAATGTCCGAATTGATCTGTTTCAGAACAACTCATCATTCATTCACAAATTAAGTGGTAAATTATTTCTAATATTATTTGTCTTTTTATACACAAAACAATGCAATAATTAGTTGATGCATTGAATATTTCTATCTAATTTGAAGCAGACAGAAATTTTTATCAGTGTTTTCGGTGTGCAAATTAAATGAATCGCTTATTTATGTGTACCGAAAGATCAAGAGGGTTGTTTTCAAAAGTCTCCTGTCATGGTAATTGTGATGTATATCATGAGCTTTATAAAAATATTTTTTATAAAAAGATGCTCAGCAAGGTATAAATGTCCAAAAAAAGAAAATGAGCTTTAATTATAAATCAAACGGAAAGCTACATAATCGTAGCTACTATGGTCATATCTTAAAATAAAATATGGAAAAAAGGAAGGATTGCGTCCAATAAACGCAAATCCCACACAACGCAGCAAGACAGGACCAACGACAAAGAACCAAAACAAAAACATTTAAAAATTAAACATTATTTTTACACATTATCGAAGATTACACTCTGTTTTCTGTTAACATCTGAAACCACGTGGTTGAACAACTTTCAATCCGTATTTACTCCGAGGTTATTATAGAATAGCCAAGGATGTTCCAATTGAATGCATATTATTATAAAGACTGTTCCCTGGCAGAGGCTAAAACGCACACACTTTATGCAGACAATATAGGATATAATACACCGATTGATAGTTTACGAACTAGCAGACGACTATTTCCTATCAGTAGTTGAGCGGGTTAAGATAACCGGTTGTACATCTCCGGTATAAATGGTATGTAAAATGATCTCACTTGTGGTAGGTTTCATAGTCAATTTAAATACCTTTAGTGTCAAACGATGTGTTGAAATATATACTGACACGAAGCTTGGATCACGAGCTTTTCGTTCGTTGGTGTAATAAATTTCAGAATTAGACATTAAGTCGTAACAAACTAACAGTTTAGAAACAGCTAAACTTGTCTTGTTTTAGCATTAGAGATATTGGTTTAACTCGATCATAAAGAAAACAACTCTTGGACCCAGTGGACACGTCCTAGATCAATTTTAATGTACAGTGTCACCCAATACATTAATCTTCTCTTTAATCTTTAATATTTTATGTTAAAGCAATCACAAGACATTCTACTTATAAATCGTCATTTTAAAAGCTAGGGAGCAATAAAAACGTAGGCATATATCACCAAATCTCAAATTCTCTATTGGACACGTCACGAATGTTTTTGTGACATTTCTTGGACCGCTGATTTCTAAACTATGACGATTAGTAGTCGTCACCGGAAGCGGAATAGTAATTTCTTGTCGTTATCAAAAACATTTATAGGGTGGCCGTCGAGATGAATAATTTTTATTGGAATAAAAATCCAGGCACACATTTTACAAAAAAGTTTTAAACAAATTTTTCTTAAATTAAACATTTAAAAATTTTATTTTCCCCGAAATATATAATTTAAATCTAATTATTTCATTTACAATACAAAAAAAAAAAAGTTTTCATTTCAAAAAAGGCTATAAGGTATTTTAAAATCATTCTCCTTGATTCTATAATTTTCTAAAAAAATGAAAATTGGGTTTAAAAAAAAGTCATTTTAGTTGGGAACATGTAAAATGTATGTACACCAAATTCTGAAAGCTTTTTAACCGCTAATCAGAAAAAGTACTTTAAACGACTTAATATTGTTAATTAAGTTAAAAAAGTTTAAAAAAAGAACTTGGTTTATACCTTATACCATGATATGCTGAAACTACAAATCATCTCTATCAGTTAAATAGTGTTAAAGGAAGCCACTGAGGTCAAGCACATTTTAAAGTATACAGAGCTCGTATTTTTTTGCTTCATTTCTCTTATGAAAAAAAAAAGATTAAGAAAGAGTTTACAAATTCGTGATGATTTTACGATACAAGAGAGTCGGGTCATTCAATTTTGTATAAATCTGCATATCAATATTGTTTTGGTTTATCATTATAATCTCAAATCAATAAGAAATAAGTATTACTATTTTTATAAAAAATAAATGGTCAGTACTTTAAAAATAGTGACTGCAAAACACGACAATTTGCTTTTTGTGTATTGTTTAGTTAAACCGGTATAACAAATTCAATTCGATAAACTTGTTATACATGCAGAGCAAATTATGTTTAACCGTTATCACATTGAGATAAACAATATACAGCAAATGTTAGTTGAACAGATATTTATTTAACAGATTCAATATATAGAAAATAGTATTTGTTTATACAAGCGACGTTTACCAAAGTTCGTGTACTAGTGTAGTGATTGACAAAGGCTAAGTGAGAAAAGGCAGAATAATTTTTCTAACTTTGCATGTAAAAAAGTATAATATCAGTAACAAATTGACGATTTCGCGATCAAATGCTTATATTTGCGTTATGTACCTCTAAAAGATTTGTTTTGCTAATAAAATCAACGACATCAGCCAAATCTTAATTTTCTGATCTGAACAGAGGGGTCCTGATATTAAAATAGATGAAAATGTATATGATAATAAATGTGTTAATAATTAACCATGCTACAGGGTTCACTTTGTTAATAAAGGCTAAAATCGAAAAAATAAATTTATATCTTCTTTTGTTGATCTGGCAATGCCTACAGTATAGATTGGCTTGAATCATTATTCAAGTTGTACCTGGAAAAAAAAAACGTTAAAACTTTTATTATTCATGACCCAGGTTTCACTTAGTTTCATATAGAGGATGTAGTGTAGAAAACAATGGTTTATTCCCATTTCAGAGGCCAGATACATCTAATGGAACCATTGAATGGAAAGTTTTTCTACGGATTTGTTTGAGTATGGGCCTTCTTACATAGCATAATACAAATTACAATAACCTCTCGGAAAATCACACTAAAATTGACCAATTGTATTCATACTGAGAACCTTCCTATAGTGTTAATAAAATTGTAAGTCATTCTAAAGACAAATGTCATTACAGTATCAAGAAAGTAATGATCAATTGGATTGTTTTACAAAATATGTCTTTTAATGAACATTTCTAACATCCTGTTTTACATAAATGATTTCACAAACTAACACAATGTATACCATTTGCCATCCATATATATTATTTCTGTGATTTGGGTGAAACACTGGGATACTTTTCCCTGACCACTTTGTAGCTACGATAGAGTTTCTGAATTAACAATAAATAAAAACTCTTTCCCTAGTAGATCTTTACAATAGTAGCATATTAATATATGTTTGTGTATTCATTAAATTTTTTGACATGCCCATCAATGTTATCATATATATTGATTTTCATAACTTCTTCGCAATAAATTACAAGTGAGAGAAGTACTTTGCAAGTGCAATAAAAATATGCCATTTTGCTGCATTGTTTCTTTGTCTTTGTTTCAGGGACATCAAGTAATAGTGTAATGCCGCCACCAGTCTAGACTCCTGTTCCATACACTGGCCGAGTAGGTTCAAAGATGTCTCTTTATGACCGAAGTTTTCATTGGTGTTAATAGTGGATGCAAGGTCAATGAGAGCAAATTGTTGATATTGCCGTCTTTGTAAATTACCATATGTCTTGTATTGTAGAAAATAAATATAAGGGAGTGAATCAACGACTGCAAAGTCCATCCATTTTCTTTCATACATACTCCTAAATGGGATGTCATCTCGTGTTGATCTCCACATTTCATACTGTAATTCTCGAGGAACACAGTTTTTTTCACTTCTTGCGAATCTGATGCAATATGATGTGATCTTGTTGAAGCAATCTTCACTTTGCCTGCTGCATTTTCTTATGAATTCAAAAGAATGATGTTGATGTTCATGTGGCCAGCAGGCGCATGAAGGTTCAACAACGTCCGTGTCATACATTTTTTCTGTATACCGCAGAATATCCTCTGCTCTATTCATATCATTTGTAGAATAGAACACGGATGCTAGCTTAAGTCTGCCAGATGTGACATCTGAGTTTAATCCTAAATCGAACAAACGCATTGTTTTGAATGGCACTGGCTTTTTTCCAATATTTTATACAAACATCGATTCCGAGCGACGAACAAAGAAAACGGTCGAGCAATTTTTTTCCACCCTTTTCAAATTTGCTTCCCGCTTTACTTAAATTTTTTAATTTAAAATAATTTTTTGATGCTTATTATGCTTTATTTTTTAAATTCAAAAGGAAAAAACTTTTTGTAAATTTTAAACGTTTTCTTTGGGGAAAGTTCAAGCGAGCATTATAAAGTTCCAGTGGAGTAATTGTAACCTAATGGGGAAAATTTTCAAAAATTTAAAAAGAATTTTATGACCCATTATCAATTGATTTTAATAAATGTTTAAATCCCTCAAAAGACACTTATTTTTAAAATATCCTTTGTTTCCATTTTAAATTTTCCCTGCCATCAAGTTTTTTTCAGGAAAAATAAATGTGGGCATTTTTTATTTTGGGCAATCAATAAATCATTAACATAATTTAAAAAAATTCAAACAGACACGTTTCCAAAAATGGGGTTTTTTTTTGTACTATCATCGTATAAATATTTTACACATTTTTAACTTACAATTTTATTTTTTTTGCTGCATTAAAGGGGAAATTTTTAAAAATTTTTTTCAATTAAAAAATTTGATTAATGCTTTAAAATTTAAATTTTAACATAAGCATTTTCTCTAAAAAGTAGAATTCCCATTTTTCCCGTTAGGGTGGGCGCTACCTTACTTGAAGCGAACAAAAAAAACCCTTTTTGGAAATACCTAATCATTTTTTGATAGCCATTCCTTTTTTTCCCGTGGTTTTTAGAAAGTGGAATGCAATTTTGGGGCCTGTTAAAAAGGGAAGTGCAAGACGAATCGTACGCTGAACCCCTTTTGACCGGGTAAAGCTTCGGTGGCCCTTGTGCCAACTCGCACGAATTACCCCTCTTATTGTATTCTTCAAATAATACTCTACCATTCTTATCACGGAAGAAATCATCATCTGCAATGGTTGTCACAGGGCAACGACAATCAGGTCTTAGCAGTTGTAGAAAACAATACCCTGGCGTTACATTCTCGTCTTGCATCATTAGAAAATTGTTCTTATTGTGTCTCCATTCTTGCAACTCCTGAATAACATTATCCACATGATATACAATCATCGTGTCAACATCTGAACCAAGTTCTAGTGTAGTAGTTCCTTCAGATTGACTACCACAGTAATATACTGTACAATGGCTACCATTTGAAACGTTTTCGAAACTCTCTATAAGCATGAACGCTCTTCTTCTTTTTATCACCATCTCCTCATTCACTCCAATATCCTCAAAAACCTCAGATAACTTCATTGACAGTCTCTTACTGTTTTCAGGCGTTTGGAACATTCTGGAGTAATACAAAATACATATTTGTACATATATTGCGTTACATATAATTTGTTATATTGTAACTATACCACTCTCATAATCTGGCTATGATTTTATAGGTAATTATGCAACTTATTTATTACAGCAAAAACGTTGACTTTATAGAAAAAAGGTTTGTCATTATCAAAATCTCTTTTTTTCATTATAGGTTTATTTAAGTTATATCCTGTTTTATCATTATGTCATCTAACAGCAGAGCTCAGAAATGATTTTGTTCTGGTAGAAATGGCGAACATGTAATCTAGATTGTAATTGTTATGTATTTAAAATAAGTAAGATATTCATTTTATTTAAATGAGCAGTTCTAGTCACACTTAAAAGAGTTATGTTTAAGCATTAACCATGGTGACACAAAACTTAAAAAGCAACTTGTTTATCTTAACAAGTCGGTCATGTATCCGTTTTTCGAATATCATAATACACATTTTTCTTCTCGGTTTTGTTTTCACTTCTTTATCTACTTAACATTCTCATTTGATATTATAACGAATACTACGGCATGAATTTATAAAGAAAAGGAATATTAATTTCATTTGAAGAATATTTAACAGACATGTCGAAATATAAATAAGATTTGAATCATGATAATTGATAACAGTTGGATTAAACGTTAAATATGATAAACAAGATCAACACGGAAGAGTGGCGTTCAATGAATGCAACCCCCACACGTCTCGGCAACAAGAACCAGAGGCAAGAAGCCCAGAAGGACCCCCCAGAAAAAAAACAGGACAAGGCACAAGACAGAGTGCGAACAGGAGTTTCACTTAAATAATACTTAAAGAAATAAGTATAATAACCGACATGGAAATTCAAGAAACAAAAAAACGATCAATTAAAATGCCCACAGAGTAAAGGGGCACAGGGAAAGGGGACTCGGGATTCGTGTAGGGACATGCAAAATTAGAAAAAAAACTACCTTGGGGCAGAAAGGAAGATATTTACCGTAGGCAAGAAAAAAAACAAAGGACACCAACAAACTTTTCATATAACAGTATAAAATATGAAATAGATTTTTGGATTGATTTAGCTTTTTACTAAAATTGATGATATATTTGTATCAATGATATATAACAAGTGCTACATTTGCCTGCATTTTGTTCCATTGATCTATAGCCGGTAGTAATAGCTTTTCCATTTCAATCATTTCTTACGTCACGAACTTATACAGTATTAAAAACTGATAACATACATCATATAAGTCATTTGAATAAAAAATGTGAAATAAATTTTTCAATAACATACAACACATAAACTATTTTGAATAATATAAATGATTTGATAAATATTTATTTTGTGTAACAGGTTTATTAAATTGTTCTTTTTCTTACAATTAATACAAGATTCATGTAATAATGAAAAATTTGGATTATGGTTAATAAGGAAAAAAATTTATATAAAAATCAAAACCTCTGTCTCTGGTGGCTAAGACAAAGTGAGTACACAAATTACAAGACGTTTGATAAATTGGTAAAATACTTTTATTCTATGACTTATGAGTTATGGCGATATATGTTTCTGAGATCACAGTGATTTTGTTTTTACACCCCGTGTCATCTTAGAGAGGTTGAACTATTAAGATCGACATGGTGCATACATAATTATGATAAGATAGAAGACACTGAATATGATAGCACTTTTAAAATAGCTAAACGTACTTTTACAATGACTTTGACAATATATCTATGGCAATTTTTATCGTTTATTTGCGCCACGACAACATTGACGCTCATATAAATGATATTCAATTGTTGTGTTTTTTAGGTTGAGCGCACTACGGTGCTTATACCTTGATGTTTAAAGTCTATGGATAACATGAATTGTCTGGGGTAAAGGCAACGATGAATATTTCGTCTGTGTGGAGGTCATGACTTGATCCCTTAATTGTTGAATGTTTAACTTTACTTTATTTATTTCTTATGGGGTGAGGTGGGGGTGGGGGATATTGTCATCATCTGGAACAACACACCAGAGTGCATACAAATATGCACACTTAGGGTTTGAGTGAATGCGATCTCATTTTATTTTCAATTTCAAATGTGCCTGCAATCATGTACTAGTAAAGCTTGAAAGTCACCACCGCCATATTATTTTTACAGTGTTAGGCAAAGTAAAAGAAAAGGAATTAAAACTGTACGTAATCATGTGATCATATTAATTTTTGAGTCATAGTTTAGACTGCACACTTACTTTATTTATTTGCGATTAAAATAATCGCAAAATAGTCCACCAAAATATTAACTGCAATAGGTTATTCCAAATTTACACGAGTTTCAACTAAAATCTAAAAAGGATCATTTAACAATTTAAATAAATTGGTGCATGCTATTATAGCAACCTTATTAATATATACTCTTAAATCCACAAAACATTTTCGCCTACATGATGTTATAACGCTGGTGATAAAATACCAGATAAAATTTTATCTCGATTGTTTACTCAAGGTAGACTTTACACACGGTTGCCAAAATCACTGATTTGATAACTGTACATTAAGGCCGACATCAGTTTTATCTTTACTTCAGTTAAACATTTGATTAAAGATATAACGAAAAAAGAAGAGGGCCCAGAGGGCCCTGGATCGCTCATCTGAGAAATAGGTAAAAGGGTCAAAGCCCCTTTTCACCTCAGAAGCACACTTTGAAAAAAGGGACAACCTAATCTAGACAAAATTGAAAGCAGTGGCTGAGATGTTCTTTATGCAACCAGTGTTCTTTATGGAATCTTATTCTTTGAACACCTTTGGTAGAGCTTTATGCATGAAACATCGCTGCAAGTTTCAACAAATTTGGCTAAGTGGTTGAGGAGGAGAAGTTGTTTAAAGAATCGCAAGGACGGACGCACAGGCGATGGACAACGGGCAATGGGCCATCATAAAAACTCACAATCACGACGTTGTGATAGCAGGCAACACAAAAAGCTGACAAACAATAGATAAGAGTAACGTAACTTAATATAACCTTCTATGTATTTAAACCTTCAAACCTATTTTTGTATCGCATATCATTCATTTGTCTTATATTAAACAGGTTGACTTTGTTGCATCATGTTAAAATTTATTATTCAAATTTTAATATGTTAAATTATAATAAAAGAAGACCCTTTTATTATCAATTAGTATCATGTAAAAGAAAATGATAGAATAATGAAAATTTTTAAATTCAAACAATTTAAAATAGTTATCATTCTTTAAGTCGCGTAAAAGTATAGGTTTACCTTTACGCATTTAAGTCTATCTAAACGTATTTTATGCATACATCAAAATAACTTTTTATTAAAACTGTTATGCTAATGACGATAAATAATTCCACACGATTTCTGAACCAACGGTAAAGGACAACCAATGTCCGAGATCATTTGACACAAAGAAATTACACATCGCCCTAGCGAGGTTCGAAGAAGGACCATATAATTGCTTGTCCGATGCTTATCAGGATTACACGAATGTGTCCAAGTTGCAATAAATTAATGTCTTTAGATTACTAGTAGATTCTATTTTCAGTTCGTACTTCAATTGAAATTTTTAAACAAGATAGATTATCGCTAGAAATAAATTTATTCAAACAATTTTGTTTTGCTTTTTTCTCGAAGATTTTCGACAGTCAAAAACAGAGCTTGTTGTATAGAAATTATTTATTTGCAGCAAAAAATAAAATTGCTGATATTGTACCATTCGAAAAAAAAACACGTATGACAGAACAATGAATACATTATTTTTTTACTAGTGTAGTTCTAAAACTGATATTCTGCTTATTTTTCAATTAAGAATTCAATGCAAGTTTTGTAGATAATAGTCCTGAAGTTGTATTTTAAGATTTTGTTATCAGTATTGTAATATTGTCTGATAAGGTTCTTTCTTTTTTCTGAAGTATTTTTAAAGAATGTGCCAATGTTTCATCTTCTTTAAGATGTTATAAAATGAAATATAAATCATTATTAGATCTAGCTACCAACGGATATCAAGTACACCAAATACTAAAAACATAAAAAGGAGAACAGTAATCCGTTCTCGATGCAGTTAAATTAAAAATAAATATCTTTATATTTTCCTTTTAACTCCTTTTATTCATCTGTTGACCATGTTGTCGATAAACGTATGGTTGTGGTAACGAGCTTCGTTGCTACTCCGATCCGCCGCAAATTTCGTCTATAACATTTCCATTTTGTTGTGATCGAATCTGATATTTCAATGTTTCGCTGCTTCTCGCCATTGTTACGCATCTTTAAGAGAGTAAGGTATTCAAGCTGTAGATTTATGCACCCCACTATATGTGGATGGGGATATTTAGATTACCCCTTGTCTTACAGCTAGAGTCACAAAACATAACAAAAATGTATAAGGAATATTGATACATTGATAAGCATGTGCACCTGGGGTTTCGAATTCATTTGGTTTTGTCAGACTTAATAAAATATTTGCCATTTTTATCGTGTGTGCCGAGTAGCCTAAAATGAGTTTGACACAGTCATGAAGCTTTACATAAATGTTGTTCAGCATGCAAAGTTGTACATCGAAATTTGCTGTTGAATGTTTCTGTTATTGCTCTTGACTTAATTAGAATGTACCATTCTCAAGTTATATCGCGCGTAGACAAAATGTATTTCACCTTGGGCCATAAATTGTTTACAAAAATATTGATCAGTTTGTGCAGTTGAGGTGTCTACTTGATGATTTATTGATTACTTTTAGAGTTGGTGCCCTTGACTTAATTACAAGTTGCATTATTAAATTTGTGTTGTGACTAGCCCAAAATCATGAAATTGTACACAAATTTTCTTGTGTAGTTGTGCAAAATGGGGTTGCTTATGAATTTATAGAGAAACAGTCCTTGACGTAGTAAAAGTTTTCAACTTTTACGTTGCCCAAAACTATTTAACCTAGAGTCGTTAAACTTAACACAATATTGATCAGTATCGAAATATATATTTTAACGGGAGGTAACTCATTGCGATATATTGACGAACAGAGTGAGGAATATACGTCTAAAATCATCCCTTTATGAACATCTTAAAACAATGTTTGTAAACAGCCATTGGTTCCGAGTAGAGCTTTAAATTTCCATCTGGCGAAATAAAGTTTATTTTAGTTTGATCAATATAGATTGGTCGATTGTTCTTAATTAAGACCATGATATATATTATATACTGATCGGAAAAAATAAAACATTGAGGTAAGATAATTAAAGTCGGAAAAATTACATTATACATTATTACAAAGGATAAAAAAACCCTGTAAAACAGGTGCCTTTTGATCAACTTTACCAAAAACTTTTCACAATTAAATGGCGATAATCGTTAATACATGTTATAAAACACAGGAACACCTTGTCAAGTGATCGAACGTCAAAAGGAAAAAAATCAAAACATTTAATTTTTCGAATATTCGTATCCGTTTTTCAATGTTCGAATATTCGGTAGTGTTTGAATATTTGAAATCAATATATTCGAATATAATCCCCCTCCCTTAAATAACACATGTTTGAAGTTGAAAAATAGTCATAGAGCTAATTCAGCCCACATGCACTCGGTGAACCCTTAATATATTGATCGTATATCCGCCATCTTGGATGGAGTAGAAAATGAGTCGCTTTTGGGCCGACTTGCAGACATTTTTGTCAATAGTCCGCCATTGTACCGAAACCACACTGCGCACAGACATATTGGCTACCAGACAGCCGTTTTCCCCCGATAGTCTGCACTTTTTATCTTAAGTCTTTGCGCCGCCATCTTTTGTAAACAATCACACATGTATAGACCTATATATTGATCAAACTGTGGATAAATGAAAAAATGCTGTTGACAATTACAAGGCCTATTGGGCGATCAAATGTGTATTTAGTGTTGATTTTGTTTCTTGAAAAGTATCAACGACAAACATTGATTTGTGCTATTATGTTTTATTTATAACTTGTACATGAACACTAGCTTTACGTATGTAACTTTACAATATAATGTTAAACAATTACAAACACTGAATAGATAAGTACAAAAACAAAAACATGTACATACTACGCATTAACATTGGTACATTGCATGCATTGTAGTCTGTTCTTTCCGTTAAGAAACACAATTAATATTCATAAGTGTATCGAAACATAACAAAGCGTACACACTCAAGATATCTTACCATCAAGCAAAACATTTGTATTTACCTCTAAAACAAATTTAAACATAATTTACTGAAATTAATTGCAGTATATTTTAAAAAATCTTATTAAAGATATTTTCAGTGAAATCCTAATTAAATAACCATTTTAAAAAAAATAAATAAACAAACCAACTATTGCGGCGTTTTAAATAAATCATCGTGATGTTAAAAGTATTAACATTTCAAAGTGTTATGATAATTTTATTTCCGTTTAGATAAAAATATGATGTAACGAGGCGTCTTAAGCCGCGCCAAAAGTTAACGTTCAATTTGGTATCAAAAATATCAATAAATAAAAAACGATATTATGTAAATTAAAAACATGTAAGAAAGAGAAAAATGTAAATATATAACAAAATATAATTTTACATCTTTTTAAATTCAAAGAAGATTTTAATACTGGTTTAAGACGATTTTGCGCAGAAGCAGGAAAATATAAACGTTCACAGGCTTGTGTACCGGAGGTTCACATCATAGAATATTATCCGTTATTTCCATTAACCAGAATTTGTTTGACGCCATGGATCATACAAAGGGAAGAAATTGCCATTATATGGTACTGTTTAATAACCCAGTCGACAAACAATCAGGGATGACACTGGCTCGGCAAATGTATGCAGGGCAAAACTATCTACATTTGGAACAATTTACCAGGGCCATTAGTCACGTGACCCAACAAAAAACTATAAAAGATGACTTTTTCCAGAAGCCTATCAGTCTTCATTTGGAATTCAAACAGTTCACATCGATGATTTTTGTGCGTCACAAAAATCACAAGATAGTGCAAAAACTAATTCGGTCGAAATAACAGAAACTTAAGGACAAGGCTGTGACGATTGTGGTCAATTATTTTGCACTGTCCACGATGTGCAAAGACATGTAATATTGTATGGGGTCTCGATCACAGGGACCTTAAGAAACGAAAACAGGAGGAGCGATATCCAGCAATAGGCGTCTGTATTTTCTGAAGATAATGCAGCTATGTAGAATTATGTTAAAGAGCCAGAAAATCAAATGATGAACAATTGATCAGAATATACAACAAATTGATTGATTTAATGACGGAGAAAAGTGATGAAGCACAAGAATTGGCACAATGAAAAAGTGTTTGTCAATAATAATTCACTGTTGATTCACAATTTTATCTTGCCATTTTGGAACAATGAACTGCACAAAAATATTACGAGTCAGATTAATAAATTGATTTTAAATCTTTTTAGCAAAACTTCAGTCGTAAATAAAGTATTGAAAAAAACATAAGACTGTGTTTGAAAATGTATTTGAAATTGGAAACAAAAAGTGATAATGAAAAGGAGGAATCTGATGTGGAAGAAAGTGAAGAGGAAGATGCTTGTGAATAAATATACTTTACGCCGTGAGTAAACGTCATTTTTACTTTGGACACTCATTAGTAATCATGGCTTCGTGGAATATTAAAGACAATATATTATAATCCTAAACATGCTGCGGCTTTGCTGGACCACGGAAACTGTATCAAGTGGTAAAACTGATGGAAAACTCAACATCGGTTTGCATAAAATACGATCAAAAATCCTACAGCCTGTATAAGCAAATTAAAAGACGGTTTCAAAGAAATCTTGTGAAAAGCGCCGGTAAAATCATGGCTGATTTGATTTGTATGGTTTAGTTCGCAGCCTGGAACCAGGACTTCAAGTACATTCTGCCGGTTATGTATACATTTTCGAAGTATGTGTGGTTGCAGGTATTTAAATATGAAACTTGAAAAATATAAAACTGGCAAAAAGGTGGCTAAAACTTTCCAGAAAATATACGACACATTAAACAGACCGCCTTCTAAACTGATTACTGATAAAGGGAAGTTGAATTCCTTTAAATAAGCTATTAATTTACAGTCTTGTATTTGAATTCTATTTTCTGAAATTACTTAAATTGTCGGTCTATAATTCAAAACATACTACATAAACAAATATATTTTAAGGTCAGGAGTTTAAAGCCAGAGAATCCAAGCTCTCATGAAGCCAAAAGTATTTCATTACTTTCCTACCAAAAATGAAACGAAGGTGTCAACATCAGAGAGGGCCATTAAAACGATAAAGACCCGACTTGTGCGTTATTTATCGTGTAAGGACACGAGCACCTGTTACAGGTTTTACAAGAGAAAGCTGACAATTAAAACTACACGTATCATAGAACTATCGGAATGAGACCCGTCTATGTCATGGACACAAATCAGTAAGAATTAGCAAAATATTTTGCACAAAAATCTAAGTGTGGAAAGGCGGTCGTTAAACACACACTGTTCAAATATGAAATTTGCGACTACGTCCGTACCAGTAATAAAAAAACGTGTTTCTCGAGAGGACGATCTAACATACTCCGGTGAAGTGTTTTAAATATATAAACGCTTTCACAAAGGTACATTACCGATACACCGACTTCGAAATCTGTAAGACGAGAACATTAAAGTAACTTTCTTTCAAAGTGAACTCCAAAAAAATAGCATTTATCCGATCAAAAGTGGACTTTGTAGAAATTGTTAAGAAGCCGTGGCCCGGTCCGTAATAAACATTATTATATAATCTATAAATAGCTTTGAAATGCCTTTCCCTGATTGGCTAACAAGCAACTTTTTGTAAAAAATAACAGGTCAATATCAGAGTATATTCACTGTTTTTTTCCTAAAAATAGATTTTCAGAGTATATTCACCGGTTTTTCTTCTAAAAATAGATTTTCTGGAAATCCCTTAAAGACGCGAGACTTTTACGTGACGTCACGCCAAATTTGTTGTTATTATTCTGAAAAAACTTTGTGTGGGTGTACATAAGAGTCAAATTAGTCTATTTTAGTTACCGTTTTTCATTTTTAAGAACAATAGGGATTAGCATGCCAATGGAAAGGGCCAAATTATGGAAACAGTAGACAAGCTGAAAAATAATGATTTCCGTCGTATGCAATGGCAGATGTGATAAGCCATATAAAAGCTATTTATAAATTATATAATAAAACAGATATGTACTTTTTAGCTGTTGAATATGATGTGATATGTACTGAAAAATTAATATTGACCTCGGCTATCGCCTCGGTCAATATTAATTTTTTCAGTACATATCACATCATATTCAACAGCTAAAAAGTCCATATATGTATAATATTGTTTTTGAAATGGAAATATTATCTAAGTTAATTTAACAGCTGGATAAATACAAGAGATAATGGTTAATTGTGCTGTTTACTTAATACATGTTGTTAACATCTTTAAGGTATACTATCTCAGTCATACTTCTATGTGCATTAATTATAACGTGTTGTTAAGCTATATCATTATTTGTAAATAAATGTAAATATAAACACAGACTTGTTTAATTTTTTAAACCCAATCACCTTGTCGTCTGCCGTTTTACCTGTCATAAATAAACTTAAATACTGTGTAAAATAAGTACAGTGTTAAACCACAGCAGGTAAACGTTCCGCTCCAGCTGTCAGTGTATTAGTATTGATGTTGACTATCATGTGGCTAGAGGTTAAGTTAGAGGAAAACAGTAATGTTTGTTATCTGATTGTGCAATGAATAGTCGATCAGTGTAAAATTTGTGAAAAATAAAGTAAAATGGTTTACCTATTCAATACAAGCAGCCTTTTGTTTAACAGTTTAACAGAAACCTTTTATCGTTATCAAATAATAATAGGGTACTGATGTGTATCTTTCGATGTTAAGCTCAAGTGATAGTAAATTATTTGTAATAAGGTTAAATATTTGACATTTGGCATGTAGCATCAACTTAAGGTCTTCCACAAAAGGTCTATAAAACTATATAATATTCCCTAGGGTTTAAAACGCGGCCGCATGAGATCATTCAGTTTATATAGACTTGCATCGGAAAATACATTTAATTCTCTTATTTTATCAAACAACAGTTCTCAGAGTTTAGATATTTTAGATATTTGACATGTAACATTATCAAGTAGACCTTTACACAAGTTATTTACGTCATGCTTCTTGGGTAAAAATGGACCCACCGTTGGTACCACATGCTAAGAGCTTGCACATTTTACATTAGGCATCACTTTGTGGTTCTCTATTAATAAACATATATGCGGTTGTTTTATTAATTACAAATGTCACCATTTTCGTATTTAAGAGATAAATTCGACATAAGCCGGTGTTTTGGGGTCGTAAAGCACAGCTCGTTCTTTCGTTTTTATCCATACCGAGCGTTTAACATTTTCAATTTTGAGATATTGGACAATCAGTAGAGTACTCTGTTTAACCGACTTATGGAATATTGCATAAAAAGTAAAAATAAAGGTCAACAATACGCAGTCCCCGACACTTTCCAGCCACATCAGTAGGTCACCCAGCCCAGGAGGCACCAAACAGAAAAAAAGAGAGAGGCAACATGAGCGTTGAAAGGAAGGGAGGGACATGTTATAAGTAAAATGATAATAACTAAAAGAGGCCGATATGGCAATTTAAAGGACAAGTGGTTTAAGGAAAGATGCGGATGGGGAGGTCAGGGCACACAATTGAATAAGAGGGGGAATGGAAAAAAGTACTTAGCTTAAAGTATTGTGTCCATCAATTTTAAAGTGTATATGGCGAGTTCAATTTTTTAAAAGAGTGCGGCAGTCTTTCTATAATTAAAATAATTTTTACATTTTATCTTACATTTGTCATTTTCAATTATTGGTCAATAGTCATTATAATAATTAATTATTTAAAATATAATATCAATTCTATTCACCTTGAAAATGAAATGATGAGCATAATGTCACGGCAATGGTTTATCACAAAACATGCAAAACAAATAATAATGCACAAGATATACATGTGAATTATGTAAAGTAACACATGGTACGGTCTGTGGACGATCCGTAGTAATAACACTACTTGGCAATTTAAACTGGTGTAAGCGCGACAAACCTCTCTCTTAACCATAATATGTCCCTTTATTCAAATACAGTGTAAAGAAAATTAATTTTTAATCCCTGTGAATTGTAATTCTGACAATTGTCATAGTTACATCCGACGAAATAAACAAAACACAGAAATGATCACGTAGTTTACAAAAGTAACAGCCTTATGATCATAAAAATACTTCTTGTAACTCATTCACAATCTATTCAATCCACATTTTACAACAAAGTATGAGTGAAAGACAATTATTCTTTTTAATCTTCAAGAAAACTTTTCAACACATACTCAAAATATTTTACTTTTTTGTTGAAAAAGTGTTTTCCAGATATAGCCAGTCTTGATTGCTAGGGAGTATCATGCAGGTGTAGATGATAGATAAAAATCTTGGAACAAAGTGATCCCTCGAAAGCATTAAATCACAACAAAATAACTTAATAATTTCAGACTTGGTTTGATTGAGTCTGTACATAATGTACATAAGGGATAGTGAATAGGTGCAACATCCCTCACTTTCCCAAGCACCGGCTTGAGCGGCACTCAATTATAAATTGACATGTCTTAAATTATTCATAGAAATGATTTGAAAAATCATCCCCAAATTTGATCAGTATTAATTTGGCTAATTCCTACACATGACCAGGGCCTTTCTATTTGAAAGACCCTGCCATGACAAATAAAATCATTCATAAATGCGGGTGACTTTTTCCACATGTTAGCTATGTATTATGAAATTTATTACGGCTGTAAAGAGAGGAAACTATCTAGTGTTGTTCGATGATATGACAATTTAGTAGTGTTCGTTCTATAACTGAAATATACGATCGCTGAAATGTCAGTATGGATGAATGCAGCTTAATATTTTCGCAAGATTTGAGGAACTTGGGATAAAATCCTGTGAGTAATGTAACTTTTGAGTAAAATATTTTATACTGAAATGAAATATGTACAATATGAAACAAAATATAAACGAAATGCTAAGTTTATATATTGAAAACGAAAGTGAGAAACTTTTTATAAAACCCATCGAGCTATAAATAAAGAAAAACAGTTATGTTATTTGTCGAATAGTTGTTTAACCAAATAAATAGTTGTTCCTTTTAATAATTTTAAAAATGAATTGGGAATGGATTATTTGTATCCATTACAGTGGATACCAAAAACGAAAGTACATGCAAACACCCATTCAAAGTTCGATTAGTAACCTAACGATTCGCACCACCGACGATTCGCACCATAACGACCCACATTATACAAACGATTTGCCCCATCTTATATTAAACTGTTTTTATTCATTTGGATAGAAAAAATTCATGGTTTCGGTTGTTTCATTCATTTTGTAAAATGTATGTATAAAAAATCAGTTAAACAGGGCACAGACTAAAACGCAGACACTTATGCAGACGATATAGGATATATACTAGTAGTTAAACACAGACAATATAGATATAAAGTATTTTCACAAAACGCAGACAATATAAGACAAGAAGGTTAAACTTGAAAATTGTTAAAGTTTGTATTTGTAAGAAAATCAATTTTAAGATATTAGAGATTTATAGGAATTAACATTAAACTTTTGATAATAAGAAAATATTGTTTTAATGATTTTTAAGTATGACAATATCAAGAAATAGTAAATAATGATAAAAAAGGATGTTTGACATTCTATGCTTGATTTGCATTAAAGTTTATTAAAGGTAGAATGTCTAATATCACTAAAATTTATTTTAGGATTAGGATTTTATTGGGGAAAATAATCTTTTTAAACCAAAAAAAGATTTAAGGAACACAACATATTTTATTTGATTTTTATACATTATCATAATCTACAAAGTAACCATACAACATGTACAATAGTTAAACTGATACACATATAAAACACTAATATAAAGCCATATAATCATTTAAAATGTGATGCGAATAAACAAATAACTATCATTAAAGAAAACGTGCATGAGGTGATTATCATATCAAATAAATACATATATCTATATTGTCTGCGTTTCTTTAAAATACTATATACTCTCGATCGTCTGCATTTTACTACATTCTCTATACTGTAAATTATTAAAAATACATGTCTGCAGAATTCATTTTCACTATATATCTATATTGTCTGCGTTTCTCACAAGTATTATATACTCTTTATCGCCTGCATTTTTTGCTATAGGGTCTATACTATTAATAAAAGATAAACATGTCTGCAAAATTGTTTTACTATATATCTTTATTTTCTCCGTTTCGTGTAAGTACTATTTACTCTGCCCCATCTTTATCGCCTGCATTTTACTATATACTCTATATGTCATAAAAGAAATATACGTCTGAAAAATCCATTTTAACTATATATCTATGTTATTTGCGTTTCTCATAAGTACTATATACTCTATATTGTTTGATTTTTATTATATGTTATATATTGGTAATAATTTAGAAATACAATAGAGAGAAATAAGAATCCCTAAAGAAAGCCCAACATGGCACAATTGAACATGTTGCAGGCTCGGTTTGATTTAGCCTGTTCATGGACGGTACACTCTACAAGTCTGCAAAATTCATTAAGTTTACTATATATCTATATTTTTTGCGTTGCTCACAAGTTCTTTATATTCTGTATTGCCTGCATTTAACTCTATGTTCTATACTGTTAATAACAGTAATACATGTCTGCAAAATTCACTTTCATTATATATTTAAATTGTCTGCGTTACTCACAACATCACAATCTACTCATTACTGCCTGTATTTTACAATATGGTAAAAGAAATACATGTTGGCAAAATTCATTCATTTCACTTTTTCATAAAATTGCTGCACACAACTTTGCGGGCACTATTTACCTAGTGACTAGTCATGACTTTTATTCATTATTGGTTACTAGGTCAAAAGCCAGCCATAATAACCTGATCTCATGACTAATTGGGGCATACATGTTTTACAAACAAATTTTGTTAATTTATATTGCTATTTTTTCATCACTGGGTTTTCTTTATAATTACAATTTCGTTATGCTTTATTACATTGTTTTATTTGTGTATCTCTTTGACCGTTTTATGATTACCTTGTAGATGATGATGGACTATGTTTAAAAATCAAATACAAATGTGTTATGTTTTGAAATTTACTCTAGTGTCCCCATTACAATTCTGATCTTTAAAGTAAAAAAAACAAATCTGATGGTATACATTTTATCTCACACAAAAGTTAAATCAAGCATAGTATGTCAAATACCCTCTTTAATATAACTTTTTGTTTTTTCTTGATATTATCATACTATAATCATATATAAAATATTTCTATTATTTAAAATTCAAGTAATGAATTATATTGGGCTTAAAACAAAAAAAAAGATGCATTTTTTAAAGCATACCACAACTGAAGCACTTATCTTTTTAAGTTAATGCAATTAAGTAAATGCAAATAATATATATCTAACTTAAAGGTTTTTATAGAAATAATTAAGAACATGGTGCCATGATGGTTACTGAAATAGAGAAAAATCAAAATCCCTAAAGAAAGCCAAACACGACAAAATTGTAAAATGTTGCAGGCTCTGTTTGATAGAGCCTGTTCATGAACGGTACTGGAAAATGCAATTACCGGCTTCGCCCCTTAGCACCGGCTTAAGCAGAACTCAACATTTAAACACAGAAATGGTTAAATTTTGAATTTAGAAACATCCGCATATGTGTTCATTCGGCTGTTATCATGGAACCTTCAATGTGACACAAAAATATCATTCCATGAAAAGCAGCGTATGGTCCCCATGTAAAAGAATGCATGTGTCCTAAACGAGAAAACAACTGACGGCACTAAATAAAATGAAATTTTGAAAGGGGATTTGAGGTAATGAAGACAAGACGTCAAAAGACAAATTTAAAAAGCAGGCAACATATCCTATGGATGATCATACAGTATTCAAGTAGGAATACTGGAACCGACCAAGTTAAAAATTGCCAAATAAAAGAAAATAAAATATCATCTAAAATGTATGCACAACAATAATGTCGTGCTGAACGATCTTCAAGAATGGAAAATATAACCTATCATTTCTTAATTATTATAACCCAAAGGACATTTTAAATGTTTGTTTTAAAGGTGGACGAATCGTCACAAACCGGGGCGAATCGCCACTAAAGTAAACATTAACACTATTTGAAACAAATAAGCCCGGAAATATTCATTAGCCCAAAAACTTTTTGTACATTCAAGACGTTAGTTCTTAGGAGTAACTAGACTAAAATCGTTAATTATGTTTGGTTAAAATTAAATCAAACTGTTCAAAGAATCATTTTAAAAAAATACATTATTAAAAGTTTTGAATGAAACTTAACCAGACTAAGACACATTAGTAAAACCTTGTTCATATTTCAAAATATTTCCTGGTTTATTCTTGTGCATTATTTGATAAAACAATCATTTCATCATCGTTCTTGACCACTAAATGTATTGAAATGTATAATACTGTCAAAATAAATTAAATACTATACTACGCAATATCAATTATACTGGGTAATATGTTCAATGTTGACGTTGCCATCTGGAAATTTAACCTTGGTCCCCTTACGAAAAAGTTAGCAAGATTCTGTCTTATATAAGCAGGAAAACGCTTAAAATTTCTTTGTGCATAAGATTTTCTGCTGATTAAGACGGACATGGAATTTTGCAAAATTCCTGCTAAGCAAAATCATATTCCGCGGAAAATATGGGATGAACAATAAATTAGACGGGGTTTAGGACTTAGATTTTTTTGTATTATTTGTAAACAGAAACTTGTACTTAGACTTTTTTAATAACCAAAAATTGAACTTAGAATATTTTGCTAGGGAGATATTTTGAAATTAAGAGAAACTTCTGCAGGAGACAGATAAATTATAATTAGTAAAAGCGATGAAAAATTACATTGCTGCTTTTATTCAATGTTGGTTTTTAAAACTAAAACATCATTGTGGATGTCACAATTTGTACAAATATATAAATATAAATAATCATTAATTGATTAAAAAAATCCATTACAAAACTAAAACTAAGAAGATGATGATATTATGGCTACTGTTGCAGAGAATAATTACTTCACTATGTAAAGTTTGTGTATGAACTAAACTCATATATTAAGACCTTTAATCTATGTAAAATTAAGGTTTGTAACATTATTAAATAACTAGTATCCCTGATGATTTCTTATCAATTAATAAAGAAATACTGCCTCCAGTAACCACTCTACTAAGATTTAACACCACAGACCTGATAACACACATATCTGATAATGGTTTTCCATCGTAAATTTTACTACTGTCCAGACTCTTCCATGTGATTTATTTACGGGGGGGGGGGTTGGTTAAGCGGTCAACTTATTACATTTTGTATGAAGAGTCTGTTTAGAACATCATTGCAAAGTTGTCTTATTTTAAAACTTATGACTTTTGAATTCTACATTCTCCTTTTATTTTCTGGTACGTCTATATAATTGTGAAAATAAAACGATGGATTGGTTTATCCCTGTTTAACATCATATGATGGACCCGTCTAGTTATACAGTTGTAAAATTTGAAATCTAAGGTATCTGGGTCGGCAGAAGCTTGGAAATAGAGCAAGTAAGAAAGGATCTTATTTTTAAGAAATTGTGGAGATAATATATAAGCAATATTGGATATAATATTTTGTTTAAAATATTGGGATTGTATAATTTTTAAATGAAAAGAAAATGAAGACTCAGCCGTGTTAATGAAAATGACAATAATCAGGATATGTTCAGTTGCTTAATTATTGCTCCGTTACGATCTGGGACAAGAAGATAAATAATCATCAATTATCAGAATCATAAAATTCAGGTAAATGAATTTTGGATACAATTATGCATTAACAAGTGTTTTAAAAAAGAAAGATATATTTCAAATAAATTGAATAGTGTTGCATTAAGTTGGAGGGTAAATGTTTAAAACTACATTTGTTTGGTTTGAATTATAATCATATTCTTATGTGCTGAATGTTGTATAGGTGTGTGAGGAGGGAGGGGAGAGCAAATCAAAAACGCTGACCAGTTAATAGCTTAATTACATGCATTCTTTAGGTTCATATGGTACCAGTGTTTTACTGACGACTGTTTGTGTTTCAGGATATGTCTTAAGCTGGTGTTAAATGAATGGGAAAGGAGAAGTCAAGCACAAGGATATTAGCGATACCATAAATTAAAGCAAACCAATAATGCAGTAACATTTACAGTGAAATAACATGAAATAAAAGAATTTGCCATGCATTAAAAAATATAATTATTATAGCAGTGCAATTAAAAACAAAACTGTTTCTGTTTTTTGTGTACTCCTTTACATACTAAGTTCAAGCAACCTGATGTAAAAAAGCTATGGTAAAGCTCACAAAAATAACTTAAAAGCTTGGTTATTGTGACCGACTTTTGTCTTTCTGTACATTTGGGATTTCATTTATTCTAATGCAGCTAAAAGATAATATTGTTTCCATCCATAATGCAGGTTTTTTAATGTACCATCACAAAAATGAATAACTTCATTTCCTGAGACGGATTTTGTGCTAGTATTCCAACGGAAGAATTTTCTCCTGCTACTTAGTAGATATTTTTTCCTGGTTATAAATTTTAGGTGGAATTTGTTCCTGCTAAGAATTTTCCTTAAACGGAATTCCCTCCTGCTAGTGCTTTCCTTAAGCTGATTTTTTTCCTGGTTAAATTTTCTTAGGAGGATTTTTTTTCCCTCTAACCTAACTGTTCTCCTCCTTAAATAATTTGCATATTTTGCAGCGTATTTCTGCTTATTGGAAGAATCTGTGATATGTAAACCTGAAATGCCTAAGACGGATTATGCCATCGCTTGGCAGAATTTCTGCATTTTTCAGGGCGGAAGTTTTCGCACGTGTCATAATGTTTTTACGTCTTAGTGGCTTGCCTTCACATTTGGACAGAAAAACCCTTTATACACATCGTTTATGTGGCCTGACTAAACTTTACTCATATTATATGTCAGGCGGCCCTGCCTTCATATATTGGAAATTGGTTAAAGTTTTATCACCCAACCCTTCCTTGTATTGGATAACATCTACAATGTCAAATATTTGAATCTTGCTTGGTGTTAGCTTTGCTCACTATCTCTTTAATGTATTTAGACAAATGCGTTATAAAGTAAAAAAAGACTATTAATGCATATAACGTAAAATAATTTATGATATTCTAAAGTTTGTTTGACTTTGTTGAAGAAAATTACAGTCATGTCTATGTTCCCATTGCTGTTTCCGTTGCCGTCCGCAAAATGTAACCATAAACATAATCTTTTAAGTTCTTTGTGTATTGTCCTTATATGTAACCACAGCAACCCTTGAGAAAAGGCCTTCAAGAAGACCATACTGAACTTGACCTTTATTCTTAAATGACCTGAACCTTCAAAGTTATTTAAAATTTGCTGATTCTTTTGCCACCTTTTGCTATTTGTGGCTATAAATTTATTATTTTTGAATGGATTGTCTTCACACACAAACATAACAATTGTACAGACCTTTATCTTCACTTAAAAATGACCTTGATCTTGAAGGTCAAATTATTGAAATTTTCAAGATCTGTAATTACCAAGACCTTAATGTATTTCAAACGCAAATTGGCCTTGAATTGTTGAAGACCTTGACCTTGAAGGTTATATTTTTGAATTTTCCCAAAGTGTTGTTATAACTTGGTACTTAATCAATAGATTTCCTTCATTTTTGGACAAAACAACCATTTTTTCAAGACCTTCTTAAAGGTTAAATTGACCTTGACCTTCAGTGTTTAATGATCTTGGCTATTAAGGTCAGATAATTATTTTTTCTTAATTGTCACAATTTTATTTTTGTACACAGTTGAGGTATACTTGGAGAATAAAAAAATTGCTTACAAACAAACATTGGAATAATGTAAATGTTACCTTATCCTTATATTAACTGTCAAGCTTTAATCAATAAAATTATCTTGTTTTTTTCTGTAATTTGCTAAATCTTTGTTATTATGTCTCCAAAAAATTGTGTGACACATATTGGATTTGCCTTCGCCGTCTGTCTGTCCGTCTGTCTGTCCGGCTTTCATAGGTCAAACTGCTGGTGGCATTTTCAACAAACTTTACAGGAGTGATCAGTACCATCCCTTGTTGTGCATATCGTTGGCACGTATCATTCCGCTGCATAGAATGGCCACAAGAGCTTAAACTAGAAAAAAACTAGAACTGTGTCCAAAGGACACGGATGCCCCCACTGACAACATATATATGGTATATAGTGAACAAAATCAACAAAGGGCCATAATTCTATTAAATTTGGTCGCAGCAAAAATTCCTTCTTTTACTTTCATCTACACATTAAGGTTGTTCATCCCCGGAAGTTTAAGCAAACTCTGTCATCCAGTTTAAGAGGAGTTACGTTCACAAAATTTCTACATAGTATATAGTGAAACAATAAAAAAGGGCCATAATTCTAATAAATTTGGTCGCAGCGAAAATTCCTTCATTTACTACCATCTACACATTAAGGTTGTTCATCCCTGGAAGTTTAAGCAAAATCTGGCATCCGGTTTAAGATGAGATGCGTTCACAAGATTTCGGGACGTACGGACAGACGAACGGACGGACATTCTTACCAGAGCTACATTATGGGGCTTTCTTTTGTTATTTCTTTTGTTCTTTTTAAACCCACAATGCAGAAAATAAACCACAAGAGAAACGGAATGAATGACATCAAAGACATCTATTGTTATGAGAACAATAAACCAAACCCCATAATGTAGCTCTGATTTGTACGAACAGACGTAGGGACGGACAGACAAGTGCAACGCTATATGCTCCCCACTTTGTGGGAGCATAGAAATTATGTCCAGCTTTCATGTGTGAAACTGCCAGTGGGATTTCATTAAAGGTACAATAATTACCGCTGTATGAACACATCTGCCGATGTTTCTAAGTTCAAAATTTTACCATTACATGTATAAATGCATAAGCCAGTGCTAGGGGGCGTGGGCGGTAATTGGCACTTGACAATACTGTCCATGAACAGGCTCAATCAACCCCAGCCTTCAACATTTCAATTTTACCGTTTTGGGCTTTCTGTAGATATTCCTATTTTCTAAATTTTATCGCCACATCAGCGTTGTTTGTGCCATGTCGGGGCTGTAAAATGTCGCCCAGTACATTCAATCAGATATATTTCCGATACTTGAAGATCGTTAAGTACGACATTATTGTTGTGTGTGTGGGACTGTTATCACTTTTCGATATTTTTCTAGTTGGGTGGTTCCCATATTCCTACTTGAATAATTTCGAATCATTCAAGGATATGTTGCCTGCTTTTTAAATATGTCTTTTGACATATAATCTGTGATATACAGGCTTCATAACCTCTGATCCCCTTTCAAAATTCTATTTTATTTAATTCCGCCCACTTTGGAACCATACGCCGCTTTTCATTGAATGGCATGAAGTGTCACGATTTGAACGTTCCATGATTACTGCTGTATGAACACATCTGTGGATAATTTTGAATTCAAAATGTTACCATAACATTTTTAAATGTTGAATTCTGCTAAGGCCGGTGTTAGGGGGCGTGGACGGTAGTTTGCACTTGACAATACCGTCCATGATCAGGCTCAGTCAACTTGAGCCGGCAACATTTACAATTTTGCCGTTTTGGGCTTCCTTTAGGGATTCCTATTTTCTAATGTTTGTTCAACCAAACTTCTAAGACGTGATAAGTACCACAATTGTCGCTAGAGCTTAAATGTAAAAATATTGCCCGGTTTCCACCTGTCAAACTGCTGGTGGAACTAACTTCCCATGTGTGATCTGTACCATACCTTATTGTGCATGCTACTGGTATGCTCCTCTTTGCTCCAATATATATATTTTATTTAATGCGTTTATTTAAGGTCGCCGCCGGAAAGCCCATATGGGCGACCGTACACTCAAGTCGGGCCATCCTAGAGCGTCCCGCCGAGATTTTTTCGTCGATTTTTTTCCAGCTGTATTGGTGGAGGAAGACCCCAGGTGCCCCTCCGGGCATTATTTCAGGCACGAGCGGGCACCTGAGTAGAACCACCGACCTTCCGTAAGCCAGCTGGATGGCTTCCTCACATGAAAGATTTCGACCCGAGTGAGGATCGAACCTACAGCGGTGAGGGACCTGTGATCTCAAGTCAGCGACCTTAACCACTCGGCCACGGAGGCCCCTTGCTCCAATAAATGGCTCCCAGAGCTAAAAATGGAAAGGCCAAACGACTGGTGGGATATCAATAAAACTTCACAGAATTAATCAGTGTCAACCCTAGTTGTGCATATCGCCAGCATGTTCCGCTTCTTTTAACCAAATGGCCACCAGAGCTATAAAAAATTGTCCGGCTTTCAAAGGTCGCGTGATTTCGACATTACTTCATAGCAGTGATCACTACCATACCATGTTTTGCATGTTGCCGGCACTTTCTGTTTTGCTGCAGAAACTGGCTACCAAAGCTATAAATAAAAGAAACTTACCCGGGTTTCACAGGTCTAATTCATTTCAACGAAACTTTACATGAGTGATCAGTACCATACTTAGTTTAGCATATTTCTGACACATTGCAGAATAATTACCGTCTTACATCATCAAAATGTCCAACATCTAACATCATCCGAATGTCCAACATCTAAGATAATCCGAAAATCCACCATCAAACATCATCCAAAGAGCCATTATCTCACATCATCCAATAATTCCCAAATTATCATAATACCCACCAGCTAAGATAGTCGAAATATCCACAGTTTTCAATCATCTAACCATCCATCTAATGTCTACCATCTATTGTCATCCAAATATCCAACAGCTATCATCATCATAACATCAGCTAACATTCATCATCTAACATAGTCTAAATAGCCATTACCCCATCAAAATATTAATATCTAACATCATGTAAATACCTAACATCTTACTTCATTCAAGTATCCATATAAAATCCACATCATCAACATGTCCAGACTCTTTTACCATTCAAATATTCAGCACCTAACATAATTCAAATATTCACCATATAACATCATCCAAAACTTTTTTTCATCTTACATCATCCAAATAGCCACCACTAAACTGAGTCGAAAAATCAGCCATTTTTACATCAGTTAATGTGCACAATCTAACATCATCCAAATATTTTACATCTAACATCACCCAATATTGATCATCTAATATCATCTAAATAACAATTATCTGCCATCTAACATTATCCAGACATATTAAATCATCCAAATATCCAATATTAACATCCTCTGAATATCCATTATCTCATCTCACATCACAAACATACCCAGAATCGTACATCATTCAAATATCCAGTATCTAACATTATCCAAATTTTCACGATCTTGCATCATCCAAAACTCCACTATCTCACATCTTTCAAATATCCACCAATTTTCATTATTAAAATAGCTATAAATATTTTCACAATTTCAAAACATCAACCATCTAACGTAATCGAAATATCCACCATTTAACATCGCCCAAATACCAACCTTCTACTATAATAAGCTAAATATTCACCGTTTTACTTCATCCAAATGTCCACCATATAACATCAACCAAATATCAACCATTTTACTTCGTCAAAATATATACTTTTTGACATCATCCAAATATAGTGACCATCTTATATTACAAAAAATATTTCTCACCTAGAATCATCCAAATCGTTGGCTTAATTCTACAAACCCTTATAGAATTGATATCAAACATAAAATTATAAAAGCAGCCAAAAATTCATCATCTTACTTCGTCGAAATTATAACCACTATTATTTGATCTGAGTATTTTCTATAATATTTTCAACAAAGTAGCTGATACTAGTTATGTTTAAAGTATAACCAAAAATAATCTTAAAAACATTGTACATTTCTGATGTTTATAAGTCTATTATCCAATATTTTAAGATATCTGTTATTTTTATTTTTCTACAGATGATACTATAACAAAGATCTGACAAAAAAAGAAGACGAATATGGCACAGAGGTCAGAAAACCGTGCTAATTTATTTCGCTTACAAATACTTATTACGGATGGAGGCCTCCTTGTTTTGAGAAATGTAGTTGATCAGAAACTTACTGCTCAAGGTATAACTTTTAGTGCATGTTTGCAACACGAAAGGACAATAATTACACGTTTAAAAAGCCGAGGCGTTATAACACCTGATCAATATAACACATTGTTTCCAATCAGTGGTCAAATCCCAACTACGTCAGATTTGGACATTGTTCTTATTATTCTTCTACTAAGATGCGTGAGTTGTTTTGGTTTGAATAAAACATTTGCCTGGAATGCAAGACCTTCACCAGCCGATGTAACACTCGAGGCAGATATATGGCGGTTAAAAGATTATCCAAATCAGTGGTCAAAGTCCCACTACGTCAGATTTGACATTGTCTTATTTTTTCTAATACAGATGCGTGAAGTTGTTTTGGTGAATAAACTTATGACTGAATCAAGACCTCAAACAGCCGATGTAACACTCAGAGATAAAGGCCAGGTTCAAAATTATTCTGTTAAGTGAATTAGGTAGCCCAAACAATTATGAAAATCTTTTTTTTGCAAACATTCCAAAAAGTATTTTGACATAACTAGACATTAGAACCGGAAAATATCCTGACCAAATCAGTTTTCCCTAGCATTGATGGAAATCAGAAGACACTTTAGATATTTTAAATTTCTGTTTAGTTAACATTTGCACCGGGCAGAGCGCCTTCAAAATAACATCAAATACTCGTTTCCCGTACTCGTGAAAACTAATATTTTTCCAACTGGATATTACAGCTTACCAATTCAATGGTTTAATTTACTTCGTAACTGCAAATTTATCTTGAAAATTGTTGATTTGGAAAACGTAATACTGATAACTACTTTTCTTTACTTTATTTTGAAGATCATTAATGAAAAAGTTGAATGTAAAAATCTTTAGATTGTATACAGACAGTCAAATAGGCTAGGACAAAAAAAATCCCAGTCCGAACGAAATTGAAGCTGCCAGGTCCGTCAGACCGGCACTTTTTGGAATGTCTGTATTTCCTATTGATTTCATGTGTTGTACTCTTATGATTAATGGACATCATTTATATGAAGTGCATTTTACTAAAAGTGTTATAGCAGTAAAATTGACAATACTTTTTGTCTACACGAAAGCTGTAATACCAACAAGTTAAGTGCGCACAACATTGCATTATTTTCAAAATTAATTTTCTTTGTCTTTTTTTCTTGTTTTCTTACCCAAGCTTGCTCAGGGCGAGCTTTTAGGATCATTGTATGTCCGTCATCCATCCACATTTAGTTCGTTAAAGCGTAAGTGGTCACATTTTTGCCTCGATCATTTTCAAACTTGGTCATGATGCTTGTTAAGGTAATTGCTCATAGGTCACCTAAGAAGAACAACTATGTCACAGGATCTAAAAATAGAAGAAAAATGTTAACAATATAGCGACTACAGTTTTGATTCAAATATCCAAAGGTTGTTTTGATGATTTCAAGGTCAAGTTCGAATATGAGTCATCGGGTTAAAACTTAGGTCACACAGCCCACATATGGAAAAACCTTGTTAAACTCTAGAGGGAATTGTTTTGATCCTAATATCCTGATAATTGGTCGGAAAGGTTGTATTGATACTTTCTAGGTGAAGTATGAATATTTGTTACCCAAGGTAAAAAAAACTAGATTACACAGTCCAATTATGGAAAAGAATTTTTTGTGGCTGCTTTTTCTATTCAAATATCATGGAATTGGTAGTTTTGTTGATTTCCAGGTCAACTTTGAATATGGGTCACCTTTGGTAAAAAAGTAAGGTAACACAGCGTTAATATTTAAAGATGTTGTTAACACGCTAGAGGTTATTGTTTTGATAAAAATACCCTGGAAATTGGTCAGAAAGGTTGTTTAGATGATTTCTAGGTCAAGTTCGAATATGGATCAGCTAGGTCACACAGCCTTAGTTAAATGGTTTTGAGTCTGCATAATCAGGTTAGCGATATAAAGGCAATCATGACAGTCTTGTTCTTGAATGTATTCTGTGAGTATTCATTTATTTTCTAAGCTTTGAGGAGACATATTGAGCACAATCAATGCTTACTATATGCAAAAGCTGGCAAGGGGAATGTTCACTAAAATGTTGGTAATTGAAATTCGATATTTCAGATAAGCCATAGAAGACACACAGATGGTATACCAGCAGATGAATATAATGCTTTGTGGAATGATATTGAGCAGGTAATAACAAAAGAGAATTGTTTTTATCTATCTGGACATTAACTCTCAACCACTTAAAGATTTATAATATATCTATTACGTTTTAAACTATGTATATTATGATTTCTTAGTGACACTGAAATGATTGACATTTTTTAAAGGAAGGACCAAACTAAATTGACAAGTAATAGAGAATGTTGCCTCCCCAATATAGTTTCCACATTCTTATATGTCTTACATGCCTCTATATAGTTAAAACGTTTAAAGAAAATCAACCGTGAAAATAATGAACTAAGACTTAAAGAAAGTAAATATATTCATAATTCAAGAAATAATTTACATGTTACATTTACAATAATTAACGCAGTAAGGAATAGATATGCATGCTCTGACTTATTCGTGGTAATTTTCGTCTTTGTGTTATATGTAATGATGAATTTAAAAAATATTTCTCCTTAAATTTTGCTTCGCTATTGTAGTGACATTTATTTAACATAACAATGAACTTGAAAATCAAGAAAATCAACCATGAAAAGAATGTACTAAGACTTACAGAAAGTAAAGATATTCATAATTCAAGAAAATAATTTACATGTTACATTTACAATAATTAACGACTCCTAGTGGCGTCATATAATAATAACAACGGGTATTGATTTATTTTTGACTTATTTCTAATCAGTGTTTTTCATTTAAAACACGATTCCCCACCCTTTTAATACATCATTTGTAAAACAACATAGGTAAGGGTAAATATCACATGTTCTCTTCGTTTCGCTTAGATAATAGTATTTATTCGATATCCATGTTAGTAAAATACATGTTTTTATACCACAGTTCTTTTATCAAACTAATGTTTTAAATGCATTTACGTAAAATGTACTGATCTTAGTTTAACATAACTAAAATTGAAATACATGTACACAATTTTTTAAGCTTATATTAAATCCTCATATTCTTTCTATGTATAAGAGTAATACTATGAAATGTTGATAAATGTAAATAATTATGCCCCTCTTGAAAAAAGTGGGGATATATTGTTTTTCATTTCTCTGTCGGTCGGTCTGATTATATCCTAAATAATGCTTAGGCTTAGGAATGCAAAATTGGTATGAGGATTGGTAATGACCAGTAGATGATCCCTTACTTTCGTTACTTTCGTTCAATAACTTGAAATTCCTTAGACTATTGGCTCTCAAACTCAGTAAGTGGATTGGTCTTTGCAGGTCTATTCGGCTTCAAGGGGGTTAAAAGTCAAGGTAGGTTGAGCATTAAATGACATTGATCGTCAATGTCAAAGTATTAAATTTTGGCTAAGTTGTCATAATATTATATTGTTATTGATGAACGAATTAAAGTTATATAAGAACAAACAACACTTGTGACCAAACAGACGTGCAATAGTTTAGATATGACTTTGACCTTTTAGTGACATTGACCGTTAAATGATTGAATTTTGATTACATTTTCAAAACTTTGTCAATTGCTCGCATGAGTTTGAACATGGGTCATCTCGGATGAAAAATTAGGTCACAGAAGCTAAGATAGAAAACTGCTGTTCCCACTCTAGTGGCTACTGTTTTGATCCAATTATCCTGGAAATTGGTCTGAAAGTTTGTTTTGACGATTGTAGATTAAGTTCGAATAAGGGTTATCCCGGCTCCAAAACTGGGTCACACCACCAAAATATGGAAAAACATTATCAACACTCTAGTGGTCAAATATTTGACTCAATCATCATCAAACGTGGTCAGGATGCTTGACTAGGTAATTGCACGGACGAATTCGAACATGGGTCATCTCGAATGAAATACGAGCTAAAAAATAGAAAAATCTTGTAAAAACTCTAGTGGATACTGTTCTCATCCAAATATCTTTGAAATTTGTCTGACAGTTTGCTTTGATGATTTCTGGAGCAAGTTTGAATATGAGTCATCTTGGGTTAAAAACTAGGTCTCATCACCCAAATATGGAAAAACCTTGTTAACTCTCTATAGGCCACATTTTCCTTCAATCATCATCAAACATGGTCAGGATGCTTGTCTAGGTAATTGCTCGGTCGAGTTTGTACATTGGTCATTTCGAATGGAAAACTAGTCACAGGAGCTAAAAAAAGAAAATATTGTAAACACTCTACTTGCTACTGTTTTGATTAAAACACTAAAAAATTTGCTTTGATGATTTCTAGGTCAAGTACAAATATGGATCACCTGGTGTCAAAAACTAGGGCACACCTAGGATATTGAAATATCCTGGTAAATGGTCTGTAAGTTTGTTTTGATGATTTCTATGTCAAGTTGAAATATGAGTCAATGGTTTCAAAATTTAGTTCACACTGCCAAAATATGGAAACACTTTGTCACATTTTTGTTTCAATTGTCATCAAACTGTATCAGGATGATAATGTCCAAGTAATTGCTCGGATGAGTTCGATTGTGTAGAACCATCTTGGCCATTTTGTTATATATTAAACGGATTGACTGCATATTATAGCAGACCATTTAACAGGATAACATCTCCATGTTTATTAATCTGTAATTGACCTTGGTTCTTCAATTTCATGCCCAATAAGGTTAAATAACTGAATTATCACTTTTTTGCTATAATTGAATGTATAATAGTAATAAGTAAGTAAGTAAAGTTTATTAAATGTTAATAAATGTTATTAATAAATTATCTTCATATTATGACAAAATAACCTTCAACAACTATGAACTGACCTTGACCTTAAGTTTTAAATGACCTTGACTGTCAAGATCTGGATTTTGGCAAATTGTCATAATTGTATCATTTATAGACGGATTTGATTTTTACTTAGAAAAAACAAGACTTGTCACCAAACAAACATACTGAATTGTTTAGATTGACTGTATTCTGCTTAAGCCGGTGCTAGGGGGCGTGGACGGTAGTTTGCACTTGACAGTACCGTCTTTGAACAGGCTCAATCAAACCAAGCCTGCAACAATTTTGCGGTGTTGGTCTTTCTTTCTCTTTTCAATTCTATCCATTTATAATTTATCAATAAATTATTTTCTTACTTGGGCAAAACAATCTTTTGGACAAGACATTTTAAAAGATTGAACTAAATTTGACCGTGAGCTTTAAATGCCCTTGACCGTTAATGCCAAAGTATTGAATTTTGGTAAAGTATTCAAACTTTGTCATTTAAGAATGGAAAGGATTCATACTTGGACAAAACGGCAAGTGTGACTAGACAAACTTTATAAAGTCTTTATTGTCTCTTATTATGGTTTTAAGTCGTAAATGACTTTTTATGTTTTCAAAAACAGGCCATCATTAATTTTTTGAAAATATAGTACCGTACTCATGAAAAAAGCTGTAACTGTATTTTACATTTTAGTACAGATCTGTAAATATCTAATATTGCGTTCAATAAATGCCGCCTTTCCATGTTGATCTTGTTTACCATATTTATAAAATTTAAAAAGGGAAAACCTATGATTTTCTTAAAAGATTTGTTTAAACTGTTGCATTGTTAGCTTTCAGAAAAAGTAAAAAAGGCAACAGTTGTCCTTAACCAGCGGTAGCTCTTGTTTTTATTTATTTCTTCATTCTTTGATACCATTGTTTTTATGAACACTAACTAATTACTAACAAACTTATTGATATTGACGAAGCGTGCATAAATAAAATCAAAGTTTAAGTTTCCTGTTTGATTTCTTTCCTTGATTTCTTTCTTAGATACTTCATCGACTTAGTCCTCCATCTTTGAAAATTCAGCAAACCATTGACGATATAAAAACTTGTTCTCTAGATCCAGAGAGGGAGAGAATGGTTAAAGAAGAAACAGAAAAGTTGGTTTACGAAAATTTAAGTAAGTGTTCGTCCACCACTACTGTTTTCTACAAATTGCATTAAACGCCAATGATTACAAATAATATTTCACCTATCAAACAGCTTATGATAAATCGTTTTGCAATTATCATACGTAGTTTCCAATATGGAGAATGCTGTACTTTTTAAAGTTTTGTTAAACTGTTCATACAAGTTAGTTTCATACGATTAGAAAACAGATTATGATATAATAAACAATAATTAGGACATACATTGGCTATATGTGTATCCATTATAGGTGAATATAGCGAAGTCGTCTCTGCAATGCAGACAGAAGTAGAAAAATACCAAATACACAAGGATGGTAAGTAAATATTGATATCATGCAGGAAGTGAAAATATATATTGCTGAACTTTATAACAAACATGAGTGCTAGTACATATAGGTGTACTTATATGTAAAGCAAGACGTGTAAGTGAATATTGATTTTATATAAAACATGTGTGTAAGTTCATATGGATGTACTTCTAATTCATGCAAGAAGTGTAAGTATTTACTGATGTACTTTATATACAACATAAATGTAAGTAAATATATAATGTACTTCTATATCATGTAAGAAGTGTAAGTAAATATTCTTTTACATTTATATAGTAAAAACAAATCTTTATGTTCTAAACTTGAGCTTATATATTAAGCAGAAAACATTGTGCAGAGAACCTTTTATGACTTTATTCAAATTACAGCATTTGGGTTAAAAATCGGCCCTGCACAGGAGGTCAAGGCTTTTTATACCCCCCTGGAAATATTATAATTGAACCGTTCGTTCGTCTGTCCATTAGTCCATCTGTTCGTACAATGTTAACCTAAAACGGCCAGTTAGATTTTTCATAGGTTTTACCTGTCCATTGGCTTTATAATTTACACAATTACTAATCAATACAAAGTTCATAAATTGGGCAAGTTTCATAACTATGGCTTCATTTTACTTTACCAATTTATTGTCTTTTTCATCACTTAGAAAATGATTACTGGTAAACCTAAACCGGCAAGTTGGATATATTTAAAGTTCTGTCTTTACTTATGGTTTTATTTTTGCCACACTGACTTACCAATTCAAAGTGCATGATATGGTACAGTTAAATAACTGTACTATCCATTTACCGAGTTATTTCACTTTTTATACGCCCGAAAGTATTTTGGCGTATAGTGTTATGCGCCCGATTGTCCATATGTCTGCCTCTCCGTAACTCAATTCTAATGTAAAGTCCCAATCCCAAATCTTAGTTATTTGGCATGTATCATTACATAGAAGAACCCTGCTATTGTTTCAGAAGTCATTTCACTGATTTTAAAGAATGGCTGTGCCCAGTGGGTTGGTGGGGGCATTGGTAGGTCTGGCACAGTTTTTATGTACACATATTTATTTAGTATACATGTTTTTTAAGTATTTTCCTCCAACATACAACATGCAGAGCATAGCCTTAAGCATGTATCATCGCTTAGATTAGAATTATCAGTTTTGTGATGAATGTTTGTATGAATATTGAGGTTAAATATAAAGAGAGGTAATCAAAAAGACGAACATTATTTTTAAGCATAGAATTTTGATTTTTTATTATATTTTAGGCATAACATTTTGAACTTCAAGTTAAATATTATTTATATGTTTCTTTGAAATTTTATCATTTAAAAAACAACATGATTGTTGTTTTCAGTCAGTATATATACTCCTTGACATTTATATGGAGATACATAAATATCACTCTGTGCTTCAAAGGTATGTGTTGTGACATGTCTGGGGTCTGTTCTCCACTGTCGAAAGCGTGACAAGAGCATAGCCAAATGTAGATGTTAATATTGATAAATTAAAATAACACATTATTTGGATAAATGTTACAAATGGGTATCCTCTCTGTTTTGTTTTTTTGTTTTTTGTTAAATATTTTTGATAACTTTAAATTTTATTTACTTAGAACAAATTTGCATTCGGGCGTTCATTGCCACGGTATGCGGTGCTCTTGTTATCACTTTGTATGGTTAACCTATTCTGGCAAGTTGAATTTATCTTTAATTTCTCCTTATTATTTAAGGGCACCGACATCAAGAAATTTTTTTTACACTTTTACTGGTGTATAAACCTTATTCTATTGACATTGTATAAACCTTATTCTATTGACATATGTCTTTTATATTTGTCGGGAACATAAATTGAGGTCTCCTCTTTTGGTAGAGTTAGGGGTTGTGTCAATGTCAACAGTGCTAAAAATAGATTTTTACACTTTGTCCCATTGTAAGCCTTTATTTATTAACGGATGTATTTCATATTTGGAAGGAGGAAAACTTGCATAGTATTCTTCCTTTTGATTGAGGTAGGGATCAGTGGGTAAAGGTCACCATTGCTAAAGTAGATTATACCCTTTTGCCCATACGGCCTTTCTTTATGGACACTTGTCTTTGATATTTGGTAGGAATATATGATGGTCTTCTTCCTCTGAATTGAGTTAGAAGTCAGCAGGTGAACGTTATGAGTGCCAAAAATTATACAGCCTTTATTAATATACTGACATTTCTATATTTTGAGGGAACATTCCTTGGAATGTCTATTGTTTCTGTCGGTAGGAGTCACAAGGTCAATGCCACTTGTACTGACAAACGATTGTTTACAGATTTGTATAAGGCCGTTGAATTTGTTCACCAAGATTTTATATTTACAAGGTCATAAGGTCATAAGGTCGTCCTTAAGTTTGGATTTATTTTTTGCGTCCCTGGATTCAAGGTCTTGCATTTATATATATTTAATAATAGCAATGACCTGCCATTTTATATTTTTTACAATTACAAAACGCCTTGACTATGTCAAGTAATTTAATTGTGTTAACGGTTTTTTTGGCATTTTTTTCTGTCCATAGCTGAGTGAATAGATAAACATTTTTTTTGAAATATTAATACTGACAAGAATCTGAGCCTGGGGCATTTGTGTTTAACAAACACGTTTTTTTGTGTTTTTCTTCAAATCATCACAAGTTATATTTTTCTTAGCTTATGAAAGGTTGACAGCGCTCATATTTGAATGCTTTTGTAAATGTTAACATGTAATGTAATTTAATTAAAAAATTAACAGCTGGGAGTTTGTCTAAGATCATGACCTCGAGCAAGACAAATGTTGCTTTTTCAGAGATACTCTGAAATGACTTGAGAACACTTAGAGGCATTATGATTCATCCATTATATGCCTTTTTCTCTTGTAAAGGAAGGTATTATAGCTTAGTTTAAATAATTTATTATAAATGGTCTCTTATGGTTTTAAATCCTAAAAGATTTTTTATGTTTACAAAAATAGGTCATGCTTAATTTATTGAAAATATAGTACCGTATTCATGAAAAAAGCTGTAACTGTATTTTGAAGTTTAGTACAGATATGCAAATGTCTAAATTTTATATAGATACTTTTACTTTCAATCAATTATTATGCAATAGCTTTTGTAAACATCTGACCTTTACCCCCTACTCACTAGACACTACTGCATTATAATGGCAAAGTTCATTTATATAGAAAAGTAAATCTACAAAGGACTTCTGTTACTAACATAAAGTGTCATTCTCAAATGCAATCTTGTTTTCATATATGGCCAGCTTAGTTACATACAGTCTTCTTAATTGTTCAAACTGTAAAGTATTCAACAAAAAAAGTGAATATATTTAAGATAAGTCTTTTTCACTTCATTTTCTTTTAATTAAAGATATTGCAAGCTTACTTAGACCGTCTTGAATTTCTTCACCAATACGTTAAGCTCTTTTCTTGACATACTTGGTAATAATTAAAACAAATTTCTACATTATTTCCGTTATTTGTTGTAGGAAGATGTTTAACAAGGTATCAAAAAGAATCTTTCAACTTTGATGGTCGATTAATACAACTAACAGAAATACAGACTGATGTGTTAGAAAAATCATTAAATGAGAAGGCTACAGGAGAGGGGGCTTTTGGTCAAGTATATCGTAGCAGTAAGTATATTTTCTCGTCCATATCACTGACTTTCAATGTTAAAGTGGTACGATGCAAGTTATTTACCCACCATATGTCTTTTGAATTGTCCATCCCGCTGTTGTGCGGAAAATATACTTGTATAAGCTTTCAAGTCTGATGAAAGAACGTCAGGTATGCCGGAAGCCCGTTTATTAGTCAGGCATTTACGGAATTCCGTATCTGTTCGATATCCATGTTCGTAAATATTTACGCACTTTATCAAGTCCTGTTTCCCTTGAATAGTTAGTTATGTGTACATGGATATACGGAACATTTCTGTTATAGAATATGTTCGATTTCGCAAATGACACATTTGTAGAGAATTCGAAGTCTCTATATTTGCAAAAAAACAAACAAAAAAAACCAAAAAAAACAAAAAAAAACAAAGAAAAAAAAAAAACAATCAGGAATATATGTGTACATGTTATGCAAGTTTTCTAAAAGAATGTTCCAAAGCTGGGTGTTTGTATAAAGTTCTTGACGTCTGGATAGAGAGATCTTTGCTTTTCAGATGCATCTATGGTATATGGACCGCCTCCGTGGTCGAGGGGTTAGAGTCGATGACTTCTAATCCAGGTACCTCTCTGGCGTGGGTTCGATCCCCGGGAGATGCTTTGGTAGTTTAGCGCGGAGGAAGGTAGTCTAGTACTGGTGTAACTCTCCAGGAACGATGGTTAGGAAACTACCCGCCTATATGACTGAAATATTGTTGGAAAAGGGCGTAAAATAAAAACAAACAAACAAACAAAGCATCTATGGTATGGTTTAAGCATATGATAAAGACATTATGATTTCACACTATGTATACCTTTTCTTTTGTAAAGCTGTAAAAAACGTGTATAAATTAGTGTAGATATTAAAGATTTTCTCTAATGATGGCTTGAAATCGTTAACATGTTTTTTATTTTTTTCAGAAACAGGTAATGGTTAACTGAAAAGAATGTATTTGTGACAATTAACGATAGCTTGATTTTTAAAGTTTATTACAGCTATGTAAATGGCTAATGTGCTATCAAGTAAGAATATGTTTATTACACTATGTTCTTTGTTCAAACAAACAAAAATAATCTGCTTCTGCACTACTATTTAGTGCTGTATAAATGCAGTGGCGCAGAAATGTTTTACAATTGCAATCTTTTTATCTTTATATAGATGATTCTGAAATATTTGGAATTCCCGTCGCGGTCAAAAAGATACAAACAACGGTCAGTGCACGAGTACAAAAACACGCCCGAATGGTAATCCTTCTTCTGTCTTGCAGATAAATTAGCCTTAGTTACAATTTTTGTGTCAAAAATTTTGATTTGAATTATGTGTTATCTTTGTTCAGAAATTAAGTATTTCATAGAGAATTGTATCAACAAAATTATTCAATTTATGTAAAAGAACACATTTTGTCTAATTACAATCGCTATCATTTTAGCTCTACATTTGTTTAACGCTTATGTTCTTCTTTTCATTTAAGGAAATGATGGCAAATAGACTCATGAATCCATTTATACTCCCGCTGATAGCTTTTGCTAAGAAGTCCAATGGGTAAGCTGCATTGAGAGCGTGTTTCTTTCTTAAGTTTTGATATGCTGATGTTATATTGATAAATCGACAAAACTAAACTTTCGTTGTGTGAAATTATTTAATAATCAAAGTTTTGCACCACAAAAAGATTCTTTATTGCAATTTAAATATTGATGTTTACACAAGGAAAAAAACTATTGCAGTACTTTATTTGTTCTTTGGTTGCAAATTTGTGGGCGCTTTTTATGAAAATATTACAGGGAATATGCAATTGTATTTGCTCTTGACATTAGCGCTTTGGAGTGGCGACGTTGCCAAGTGGTTACGATTGGTGGCTGCGTAGTTTCAAACCCTGTCGGGGGCACCATTTGGACAAGAAACTTTAACATACGTTGCTTAGTACTGGTTGGATTCGAGCTAAAATGAATTTGTATTAACTAATTGCATTTGCTAAATTTCAATGGGTCACAAAGTAACAAAATGTTATTGAACAAACATATAACCTCATGGACTGTTTTTAAATGGCAAAGCGATTTAAAACGTCATTGTGATTGATATTTAAATAACTCAAGCCCAAGCCAAATCATGGAAATGCCGTCAAAACTGGAACATCAATTTTACTCGTATATCAAGTATTGCGTAAACCTAGGAATAAAATGTCCACGCAGACGCATTACCTCCCTCAGAAAGCGAACAATAAAATATCGATCAACACCCTTGAACTTTTTCGGCGACACAAGGACTCAATGATGGTAGACAGAGAACCGGCTAATCATCAGTTTAAGGCAGTAAAGTGATGTTAGTTACGAATGCCGTAGAAGCTGATAGTCGGATAATTGTGCATGACATGTAAAATAATTACATAATCATTTTGTACAATTTGAGTCTCAGATATATGAATTCCAAACCAATGACTGCTGACCAAAAGAGATATAACAATTGAGGGCTTCATCGCGGTTTTATCGATCTCATGAGAATGGAGCTGATGCATTTTTATCACGGAAGGCGAATAATAGTTATACCACTTTGACCAAGAGACAATATACATTTGTTATTAACGTGATAGTGTTTGTTACTGAATTTTACTCGTACGACATGCTTATTTTAGTCTAGATGATTCGGCGAGATATTATTCAGATCAAACGAAATACAAAATTTCTGACTAAGAGAAGAACAAAGAGAGCAACAACCTACATTCGGCCAATTCTACCTGGTTCTATTTGCACCTACAATACTATGCTATAAGTGTGAAGGGTTTCCTATGAAATGAAACTTCCTCCTTACGCACTTGATCCTGCACCCATTGACATTGCATTGATATTTACTATTGGTTATATAACGATCCATTCACTAAAGAATTATGATCAAAATTAAACAGCATCATATATCATGTAGAGAGTACTTTGCACAATCTTATTAAATTCAGAATATTTTCCGCTTCATTACTCTTCGCTACCAACTAGCAAATGGTAGTGGAGCGGCAGTTATGATATGATTTTAATGAGATTGGTATTTTGCATGAATAGTTTCTAGATATACATGATATATGCTTGAATATGCATTCAAAATATGTTAAGTTGCAATATTTTGACACACGACGCAGGAAGCACCACTTAGTATCTTGTTGACGTTGTCGGTAATGCAATTTTGTATAAGTAAAGATGAATAGAAAATAATCGAAATACAAAACACATTCAATTAACATAAGTTATAGCATTTGACTAAATTGTCTCCGAACAACGCTAGTATAATCCCTTAAACTTGAAGTTAGGACAATCTTTACTGTACCAGGTGATGTCTTGTTCAACGTCGGCGATATTTCATACTAAAGAAACTCTCTCGTGTACTCTGCCAAATTTGAACTTTACTTTTATGTGCAAAAGGCTTGAGGTTGTTAAGGTTCTAAGTGTAAATACATAGTAATTGCACGAACGAAATAGGGCATATCATTTATGTCTATTGACACGTGCCTTGTCTTAAGAATAAAGCTCTCAACCTGTAGCACAGCGACCATGTCGAGAGTGTTTGTGACGTACCCTTTTCAACTATCCACTACCAGAAGAAATTGACTTTGTCGGCACTAATAAGTGTTTAAAATTGCGTACTGCCCAAGCTGGTGCTACGGGGTGTGAGGAATGTTGCACTTCATTATCCCTGTACAGTCTCAATCAAATCTGCGACTCCTTATGTAATTTTGTTGTGATTAATTCTTTGGAGGGATAACTTTGTTTCCAGATTTTGAAATATGTATATGCCACATTTTAAGCACGTCATGCCCAATTTTTACATATTTTATGATTTGATTTCCGTCCAAATTTCCTCCCGCACACAATATTCCAATGACACAATTCTTAACACAAGTCTTATAATAATGTTTCATGAAAAAGAACAAAGTGCATTTTATAGGTGTCTGTCTTTATATCCTGTCACATTTACAATGATTGCGGCCGTCAACATCCCTTTAAGAAAGCAAATGGTCATTCTTGGCAACCCATACCATTTACGTCGTTTCTTTATATTTTTGTACGTACTTGCCTGGCAGCTAGTTGTTGATGGTGGACGGCATTATCTGTTGCAGAGTCCCTCAGAAAGATACCAGCGAAATGTATATCGAATGCAATTAAACATCCTGCTGTATATTTTTGGAAGTCTTATAATAACCAACTAACTGAAAGAAAATATGAAAAAAAATAGGCTTTGAAACAACAGTGTGTTGAATATGGTTGTCTAAAATGTCTCACTTGGTGCACGATTTGCAAGCCTACAACTAATTTACTGTGTACAATTAGTATCAATAAAGTATGCTTGCTTACACACAAATTCATAGTATCGGTTAAAATGGTGGAATGTTAGGTGTATGAACTAGGTGTTTCGATTCATTTTTGTTCATGTGCATAAATGTATTTTAGTTTATAATATATATGAATATGTAAATAAGTGCAAATTCTATTTTTATTAATAAGTCTATTGTTCATCTAGAGAGACTTGGCTTATTACTCCCTATTGTGAAAACGGTGATCTCGAAAAAGCTATTAAAGAAGGTAAAGCAAGTGAAGATAAGATAAAAATCAATATGCAGATGACACGAGTAAGGATAGCGCTGCACATTGCATTAGCAATACAGTATATTCACACTGAAGTCCCAAATGTTAGGTATTTACCTTTTTTTATTTGTTTTATATCTTTTCGAGAGATAACATTTTACTACCTTTATGAGAGTTTATTATGTTACAGCAAGGTCTTTAGTTTTTGTCCCCTGTCTTTTCAAAGAAAAAAGGGGGATATAGAAATAGGCTCTGTCCATCAGCTGTCCGTCCGTGCGTACAAATCCAGATGTACTTGTTTGACGTGGAGAACAATGGGTAACGGTACCTTACTTTTGATCCTATTCCTGATAACAGGCAATGATTAAGATATTTTGTAAGACAATATGGTCATTTCGACTAAACGGTAAAAATTATCGTAAACGTTTACGACTGAAAATCGAAAGGCATCCGTTTAAACGTGTAACCGTGGGGCCTTAGTTATAGGGTATATTATTGTGTCCGGTCCATAATTTTTTCATAGATCAAAGGATTTGGAAAATACGTGGACAAATAGTCACATTAATAAGACAATGTGTCATGCACAAAACATGCATCCTTACCTCCAAGTTCAAAATCACATTTTGAGGTCAAAAATTAACACAGTCTCTTATAGGGTATATTTTATGTCAGGTTTAAAACTTCTTCATAGATCAATGGATATTGATAATACTTGGCACATATAGTCACAACAATAATATGATGTGTCATGCGCAACACCTGCACCCCTACCTCCAAGGTCAATGTCACACCTAGAGTTCAAAGATTAACATAGTCTGTTATAGGGTATATTTTGTGTCCGGTCTATTTCATCTTCAAAGATCAACGGATTTGTAAATACTTGGCACAAATGTTCACTAATGAGACGCTGTGTCTTGTGCAATAACCAGTCGCCTACACTACGGTCAAGGCAAAGATATTTTTAAAATAGTTTGATAACCACATAAATGTATTTCTATTGACACCTACGGTACATAGGAATTATTTCATTTATTTCATTATTAGATAAATTTATTCTTACATTTGCTGATCTAGCATTGATAAAAAATTGAACTAAAAGTCCTGATACATACCTCAATCTTTTGAAATAGCACAATTGTATGTTTCATATAATACTTCCATAAGACGGGGGACATTGTATTCTCTGTTACAAATTCTTGGGTTATCAAAACCTAACTCGACATGTCTTTTTAAAATGTTTTCTTAGATAATCAATGTATGCTTACTTTACATTTTACTTTTTGTCAAGAAAATCAATATTCAACGGACGCCGCTGACGTTTTAGACATAACATATTTTTGCAATACTTCATATTATTAATTTCCCTCCGTTTGCCCAATGTTTTTCACTCAAAGTCGGCTACAAACAGTGTAAAAAGGTTAGGTTACTTTTGTTAATTCTTTTCCGGAAATATTTCTGGAAATATTTTTCAAGACTTACAGATGTATGCCCCAACAAAGCGCATGTACGCACAATTTAAGATCATTTCTTTCACTCCGTTTGCCAATTGTATTTCACTCAAAGGTGGCTACAAGTACTAAAGACTAAAGCTTGAGGTTATTTCTGTAATAATTTCCAGTGCATCTCTCGAATTATGCATGAGTTTTTAGATTCTATCTTTTTAGTTTATTACCCCAGAGAAGCTTAATTTATGCACTTTTGATTTTCAAATGATGTGTGTTTTGTATTGCTATGTTTAGGGGTTCTATTCTTCACAAAGACATAGCATCTTCAAATATTGTGTTGGATAAAAATCTAAATGCACGTCTTATAGACTTCGGATTGGCCCGAGAAAAGAATGATCCATCACAAACCTACTCAGTAAAGGAAGGTTATATACATTCTCAAAAAGGCCATGGAGATTCCATTAAAGAAAGCGAAGATTATTATAAATTTGGAATAAGTAAGTTTTAAAGCATTCACAATATAGCCTTTGTTGATATATTGGTAATAATTAAGTCCTTAAAATGGTCAAAGAAAATGAAAATATATTAACACCTGGCCCTGTCCAATGCTTACAGATACGAAATATACTTTAAGATTGATTGATGAAACCGATCATGAACTGTAAAGTTTAAGCAATTGATCATTTGGTTTGATCTCAGATAGACATTACAGAAATGTTTGGTTTTTTATTAGCTCACCCGAGGACAATGTCCTCAAGGTGAGCATTTATGATGTCCAATTGTCCGTCGTTCATCGTCCGTGCGTGGGTGCGTCCGTCAACAAGTTCTTTAAACAACTGATCATCCTAAACCTTTTGGCCAAATGTGTTGAAACTTTACAGGGATGTCCCTTGCATAAAGCTCTACCAAAGTTGTTTAAAAAATTAAATTCCACAAAGAACTCTGGTTGCCATGGCAACCGAAAGTTTTTTTTAAATATTAAGTAAGTTTTCTTTTACAAATTCGAAAGAGCATGGGCTTAAATATTTAGCATGAAACTTTTTCTACTGCATGTGTACCAAGTGTGTTCAAATAAAAGCCTAAGAATCAAATTGGCCCCGACCCAGAGGTCATTTATTTTCCTTATATGTATATAGTAAAATCTTAAAAAAATCTGCTCATGACAATCAAAAACACTATAGATAAGATAATTGGCATGAAACATCTTCTACTATATGTCTACTAACTTCGTTCAAATAAATGCCCTATAGTCAAAATTGGCCCAACCGTAGGGGTCATTTGTTTTCCTTATATGTATATTGTAAAAACTAAAAAAATCCAAAAGAGCTCGAGCATAGAAATTTGGCATGATACATCTTTTAGTGGTTGTCTGCCAAGTTTGTTCAAATGAAAGCGCTAGGTTCAATATTGGTCCCACCCCATGGGGTCATTAATATCACTCATATATACATGTATAGTAGAATCCCTACTTAAGACCAACTCAGATTAAAGTCCACCCCGCTATCAATACCTTTTTTTTTAAAAAGAACATAATTTATAATTTTCTGTTCTTTATGTTAATGCTTTAGGTAAATGCTCCAGAGTTAGACAACCTAGGTTATCCACTTTTAAGACCACCAAATTCAGTCCAAATTCTTTGATTTATTCTTTATTTGAACTCGCTATTGAAACCACTGATTTTAAAGTAAACACTTTAACCATATGATATATTTGTTGTTATTTTCTGATTGAATGCTCTTAGGTATGACGTCTGATTTAAAAAAGTGTCAAAAACGTTACTATAAGGTTATTTTATGAAATAAGGTATGGAAGTAAATTTTAGAGTGACCACTTTGGTCTAGTCCCGAAGCTGGTTTTAATTTAGGGTTTTTACTTTATATAGTAAAAACATAAAAAACTATTGTGACAATCCAAAAGAGCTAGAGCTTGGATACTTGGCATAAAACATCTTCTAGTGGATGTCTACCAAGTTTGTTCAAATGAAAGCCCTAGGGTTAAAATTTGTCGGGCCACAGGGGTCATTGATTTACTGTATAGGTATATAGTACAAACTTTAAAAGTCTTGTGAAAATCCAGAAGAGGTAGAGCATATTTATTTGGCTTGAAACATGTTCAAGTGTATGTCTACCATGTTTGTTATAATAAAATTGGCCCGTCCAACGAGATTGAGGTAGACAGTTCAATCCCCAGCTAGGCCAAATGTTTGTCTGCCTTCTCTTTTTATGTCATCTTTTAATTAGTTCATACATTAGTTTATATATTTTTATTAAGTTACCTCTCACTTAGGCTGAACTTTTAATAAAATTGCTGCCATGTCTAAAATTAGAAGAAAAAACTACAAATTTACAACATCTAAACCATTTGTTCAATTTTGAAATAATTTTACACAAAGATTTCCTTGGTGACAGTGTACAAACATGAGTACTCAAGTGAGCGATCGAAGGCCCTCTGGGCCCTCTTGTTTGAATTCAATTCAAGTTGTCAAATGAGGTATTCATTGGAAATCTATTGCCAAAATGTTCTGTTCGGAATTCACATTTACAAAGTAACCGATGCTAAGTATTGTTTTTGATAAACAATAAGATGTTATCGTGAAAAACAAAACATAAACCAGTTATACATACTTCACCATTCTCCATCATGCAAAATTTGCATGGAAGTAGATTTAAATTAATTGTTTTGAATGGAACATGTGATTATTAACTGTTTTGTTATCTTTACACTTATTTGTTCTAAACATAATTATGTTTTATCTCTCTCAGTTATTTTAGAACTGTTGACAAGCCTTGGACCTTTAGGAGAAAACCGACTTTACTTAAAGAACATGAAAGAAGAACAGATAAGAGAAAAATTTGATGTAAGTTTAACAATGTGTTCCTTCCAGAAAGTGAGATGGTTTGACCCCCGGCGTTTCCTAAAGTATTTTACGTCAGAAGTTAGCCAAAATCATCTTTCTTGTTTCCGCGCCATGTCACGTAAATTCTGTTTTGTAGATCGTAAAATAAAAAAAAACAAAAAAAAACCAAAAAACATTAGTTTTATATGATAGAGGCTGCATGTTTATTTTGCATGTAATATTGAAACATTCTACAGAAATGCAATAATTTTCTTAAACAAATGCAATAATTTTCTATCCGCGCCGTCACGAGTAAAAATAAGACAGATTGTGCCTAGGAGTAAAATGCAAGTTGATCAAATTGTCTATTTATTAGCTCGGCAGAACCGAAGGTTTAGGGTGAGCTACTTTTGTCAAAGGGTGATGCTTCGGCGTCCGTCGTTCGTTGTCATGCGTCAACAATGGTCTTCTTCTCTGAAAATGATTGGCAGATTTACTTGAAATTTTGTCTTTAGCATCTTTGTGACAGTAAAACTTAAATTTGCTTATGTCATTTCAATTGGCCCCATTTGGATGATCACCAAACATTGTCTGTAGCATTATCAGGCTATCTTTTATCAAGTTTGCTCATATTAATTTGATTGGCCCAGTTTAAGCTTAAGCTTAAATGCCCCAATATATTTTAATTTCTTCTGAAAAAATATGTTGACAATACGTAAATTCATTCCTTTCAACTTCACAATTGGTCTTTTTGTTAAATGTTCAAAAATTAAATAAGGGTAATGTTTATATGTAGAAAATCTTTTTGATTTTGATATCATTTTATATTGGAGAATACGACCAAATTAAAAATTGAAAAAAGTAATTAGTAATGAAAAAAACTCTTGGGTAATGAAAGAATACATTGAACTATATTTTGATGTCTATCCTTATTGTGTTACTTGAAGAATTGATTTTGCTTTTGCTTTGATTACCAGTTACATGCAAATGAAACTTATTATTTATGGATCTGAATATTATAAAATTGTGTCGGAGGGTACGCAATGGACTTAAATTTAGAAACTTGCGATTATAATGTCTTTATATTAATATTTTATTGTTTATTTCTAAATAACAAAAATTTATCAGCCTACACAATGCACACCTCAATATCATTAAGAAAAAGATATCGACATGACAGCCTATTGAACTATTTACATTAATTTTTCTGAATTTTATGCGCAGAATAGTACCAACAAAAATAGTTAATCCTGATTTTAAGCAAAGCTAAAAAAAAGAGCATAAAGAAGGTATGCGTGCTCTTGAATGATCCACATAAGTAATTGAAACGATTTATAAGTATATATATATATATATATATATATATATATATATATATATATATATATATATATATATATATATATTTATATATAACTGTATGCTAGTATCATTTTTTCCAGACAGATGTTTGGGCCAATGAGGAAATAAGGGAAAAGCTATATGATTTATCCAAGAATTGTTTGAAGGAGTTTAAATGGACCATTGAAGATTTTGCAACAAATGTCATTGAACCATTACAAGTACATTTTTAACCATTTGTGTTTTTAACAGTTTTATGAAAGACCGTTTGTCATAAATATACTTACCTTTAAGAATTTGATGCAAAGTTTTGTTCAGACAGTCTGTCTATCATTATATAAAAAAGTATTCGTGTTCATTCCGTACTGACTTGTAGAGAAAATGTTTTTGGGTTGAAATTACATGTCTGCTCTGTTTCGATCGAAAAACTAACTTTTTAAAGCAGAAATATTAATTATTACATGTATAATGAGACGATGTGCATAATAAGGTTTTGGGTTTCCTAAGGCCAAAAGTATCCCTGGTACGGTTCAGGAATAACTTTACTTATATAGACACATGATAACACATTTATGTCCATATTGTGAAACTATAATTTCTGAAACTTAAATATTATTATCATGTTGCATTGCCCTATTTGCCTTTAAAAAATTACCTTTAAAAACTGATCTGAAACACATTCCCTTTAGAACAAACACACCTGAGATTTATAGTGTGAAACAACGATGCCTAGAGCTTAAGATATTTTAAATTAATAAAAAATAACACCAACAAACTGGTTTTAATCATGCCGTTCTGGTCGATTCTGGCCCTGCCCCGGTCGTCATTAAGTTTAAATAAATTGGTATAGGAAAGCTTATTTAATTCGTATTTTGTTGAAACTAAAATACTTAGAGCTCAGTTATTTAACAGTTAGCATTGCCTTGTTGGCCCCTACCAAAGCTTGTGTTGGGTCAATATTGGCACCGCAACTAGGGTCATTATTTATCGTCTTGTTTCAAACTAATTGTGTTAAATTACTAGTACTATGCAAAGATCTAAAATATGTATAAACTTCTATAGGAAAATGCTAGCTAGTATGTGTTGCTGTGTAAACCTAAAAAGCCTAGCAGTTAGATAATGTAGCATTATATGTAATATGTAGATTTCTACAAAAAATTGTATTAATCATGAATCTCATGTCAAAAAGTCACTTGACTAAGGTATTGGAAAACACATTTTACATTTTTGTCGATAGACACTATGCCTTTAAACATTAGGTACATATACTTGATCTTTATAAAAGTTTTATGATATTGCATTTTGTATAAATGCTTTCATCTTAGAGGTTATATAGTATCAAAGGAATAATTATAATTTTTCAGACAGGGTTCTTGATTGGGATTGGGTCTCTTCCCTAATTGGAAGATTCCTTTTGATTACTTAATATTAATAAACAACTCTACTTTCGGGCATATATTGCCCCCACCTTTCAATGTGTTATTGTCGTCAGTGCTGAAAAAATATTCTTTTGAAAACCCAACGAGCTAGTGTTTAGATACCAAACATGAAAGTGTACAAAGTTTGTTAAAATAAATCCCTGGGCTTAAAATTGGCCCCTCCCGGAGGGGGGGGTCATTGTTTTTCCCTATATGTGTATAGTAAAAACTTATAAAATCTTCTTTTAAAAATTCCATAGCGCTAGAGCTAAGATATTTATCATGAAACATCTTCTAATAGGTGTCTACCAAAATTGTTCATTCCAAATAAAAGCCCTTTGGTTTAAATTGTTCCTACCCCAGGGGCCTATATACAGATGAGTGATTTCAGGACAATAAATGACAACAGATGACACTGTTTGCTATATGCATGTCACTTTTAACATTAGGTTCACAGCAGACATGTTACTATATTCAATAATACCACATTCATAGCATAAAGATACACAATCGCATTTGCCAACGATTTCAATTACGTAGACGGATGGTTTTAGTTAAATTCAAGACGAGACGACTATTATTGTTTAATAATGATTCCATATGAAAAATGACATTACAATATATTTGAAAGGCTGTTTTATTTAATCAATATATAAAGCTTTAAAAGGATAAAACACAATTTTATATTGTACGAGGGTTGTCCCAAAATATCGTAGACAAAATCTGTTACTCAATCATTTATAACACTATAGAATAATCCAGCTAAAGAGAAGTCAATACACCTTCTATGCATGTCTATGCGAACTATAAACAAAATACCTCCAAAGTTGACCAAGTTATCGAAATTTAAAAAATGATACCTATACATACCCGGAGCACGCCGTCATGAACGTCATGACGTCATAAGTATTTTTTAATGTTTTTCAAAGTATTCTCCGTGTTTCTCGATGCACTTCCGGTGTCGAGCGACCCATTTATTATAAACGTTTTCAAAATAGTCCTGCTTCAATGTACTCAACACTCGTAGAGTTTCCTGGCGGAGTTCGCTGAAGTTTTCGAACCTTTGACCTCGTAATTGTGATTTTAAATAAGGAAACACTGCAAAGTCTAAGGGCGCTAAATCCGGACTGTATGGCTTATGAGAAAGTATCTGAAAAGTTTCTGAAAACCCACACAAAGTTAAAGCTGTATCTCCTAATATCTATGACAAGGTGCTTTATCTTGATAAAATGTAATGTTCTCCTTGTTGTCAATTAACGCTGGACGCTTCTTAGGAGATCACGTCTGATTACCTTATAATACATGAATTAAAGAAAATCGACCTTAATAAGTTTAATTAATATTAAGAATGTGATAATTCTTTAGATATTATTCTGATTTTGACGGAGAAATTTATCATTATTATAATCTATTAACTTAATAATCAAAAAGAATGTAAATTTAGGCCTACCTTTGAGTAGTATGCAGAATTCATTCTGGCCAAGTTGGGCAGCATGGCAGAGAAGAATCCCTTTTCTATCAATAAACACGATAAACATGTGTTTTCCCATGGATTTTGTAACTTTTGCCTTTTTCGGTGGCGGAGAAGCAGCTGTTTTCCACACACTTGATTGTCTTTTATCTTCCGGGTCATAGTAATGGAGCCAGGTTTCATCGACGCTTACAATTTTGCTAAGAAATTGTTGATCGACTTCATGTCGCCGCAGAAATTCGGTTGACAGTCGTACACGCGTTTCTTTTTCTTCATTGCTAAGCAAACGCGGTACCCATCTAGCACATACTCTTGACATGTTCAGGTTTTCGTGTAGTATGCGATGCACGGTTGATTTACTACATCCGCTTATCAATGCAACTTCCCGGATAGTCAGTCTCCGATCTTCCTTAATGGCGTCCGTAACTGACTGAATCAGCCGATCGTCAAATTCTCTGGGTCTCCCTGCATTTCCCCGCTGTTCTTCTGTCCATCCATCAACGAATCGTTTGTGCCATTTAAAGACAAGAGACCTTGACACAGACTTGTACTTATCAGTAGCTTGCAGTTGATGTAAAGTTTGAGTAGGAGTCATTTTCAACTGAACACAGTATTCAATGACATTGCGTTGCGCCGCATTTTCATCTGACGTCGCCATTTTGGGCATTTTCAAAATAGCACCGCTGTTACGTATTATTCTACAGATTTTATCTAAGTTACGTCACAATAACGTCTGTGTGTGATATGACGTCAAAATGAATGACGTCATTCCACATGAAGGTATTTCCCGTAATTATTATTATGCTAGAAGTTAAAGGCATGTTTTCAAGAAGCATGCTCTCAATACTGACAAATATTTTATCGTGCGCCGGGTAAGTTGTACCTTTAAAGTTAAAACTGTGATGAAAAGTGTTACTTAAAATATTGGCTTTTGATTCTATGTAGGTAAATTCACAAATGTCCAAGGAAGATATCTGGTAAATTTTATTAAGTTATGACGTCAGGATGATGAGATAATAAGGTTGTCTACGACATTTTGGGACAACCCTCGTATATATTGCAGCAATGCATATTATTTTACAATGAATTTAAATACTAGTTTTTGTTATAGAAAAATTTACGTTTATTTCAGGAAATTATTAGGGCAGAAGGAATTGATATATATGAAAATCAAGAAGAAGCATGTCATCATTGCGTCATAAATCCAATCGGTAAGTCTTTTAAAAGGGCTATTGTGCCTCAGAAACGATTTTGTTTCTTTAAAAAGGGCAAACATTAGTTAAATAAAGCCTAAATAAAATTATTTTAAAGGCATACTGTGCTTTTGTTTCTAACATGAGTTCAATAATGGTTTTCGAGCATGTTAGATGTTTATTACCGCATCCCCTCCCCGCAGAAGGGGGATATTGTTTTGATGTTGTCCGTTATTGCTCTGAATATTTATCATGTCATATCCAGTTGTTATGTTAGTAATAACAATAACCAGTACTCGGCGGGGGATATAAATTCAACGAATGTCCTTGTCATTTGTAGAAAGAGGCCGTAATATTTAATGTTTGATATTAAATTAGCAAAATTTCATCTAAGTAGTACTTTTGCTTCCATACAAAATACTAAATCACTGCTATTGAATGCGTATATAGCAACAAATTACAGAAGAGGGTAAAAGTAATTGGCTACTAGTTGAAGTTTGGAAACAGGAACCAAATTAAAACTTTTAGGAAATAAGAATAAACGCATTCCTGAAATAGCAGGCCTTTAACAAGCTAAATCTTATAGATCGGTACGTTCCAGTTACATATTGCATTGTTATAATGTTCCAAAATTACAATATCATGAATTCATTATACTGTACAGGTCTAAGTAAACCAAGTGACCCCAGGGTGAGACCAATTCAAATAACTTTTGTAGAGATGCATTTGCAATG
>NW_026859782.1:0-16508 GCF_026571515.1 Ruditapes philippinarum
TTTTAATTTTGCTGGAATTGTTTTTGTGCTATTTGATGATGTTTGTCTTTTTTATTTTCAGCATTTACAATAGCTGCTTCTCTACCATACGACATAGACCTTGATAATTTCAGTCCCGAGGAGATAGAGCAAGCTATGCAGATGGTTGATGATGTCCCAGTAAAGAGAGGAATGTGTCGTTCTGGTTTCATATATCAGGCAATAACTCGTGATTGCATCCCTTCACTTGGGGTAAATACTGTTATATCACGCATAAATTCTAATTTAGTCAACAACGGTGAAATGCGGTGGTCCTTTGGCCATCATTGGATATTTTGATGCGCAAGACTGTATCGTTTGTAAATACATGAATTGACAATATTCATGTTGATAAACGTTAAACTTTCTATTAAAACTTCAGTATTAAATTATTAAAAGTTGGCCTGCTGTTTTTTGTATTTTCTAAATAATGCCTAAGACCACCAAAACGGATATACCGAACTTTAAAAGTAATCAATGACTATGAATTTCCTATATTGAGCAACACTATAGGTTTGTAACAATGATATATTGTTAAATCATTTATAACTATTATAAAAAAAAATATTATTACCAGCAAATATATATTAAATGTATTGTGCAGTACAATCAGGGTGGTATTAAGTACTATAATGATCAATTATTTTCGATTCCAGGTACTTCGTGGACGAGGGCGTCACGGGAGACGTGGACGACGTGGTTTAACAGCGTGGTCCTGGAGACGAGCTTAAAATGATGTTGTACGCGTGTTTAAAAAAAACAGTTATAAGTTATTGTTCTATGGTTGTGCCATAACATAAGCTAAAACTTTTGATCAAAGTATAATATATTGTAAAATGTTTATTCAGTTTTGCTATCAAGCACAGCAGTTTAATTTCAATCATGGATTATAAATTGCTGAGTCGTGTCTACAAAATAAAGATATCCCTTTTCGAAAATAATTAAAATGTGATGAATGTGGGTGATATGTAGATTTATAACCTCATGAAACTTACTTTTACAAACTAAGTTATTGTAAGAAAAACACGAATGATGCTACATCAGTTCTTATTTATATTTCATATTGTGTTATGAACATTAAGGATTATATGTGCACATTGCTGTTTGTAAATTTGTTTCAGTTTTATGAAGATTAAAAACATTACTTTTTGTGTAATTATCATAATATCATATTAAAATTTGTGTCCAGTTAAAGAATAGTAAAGGCATATGGACAATGTTATAAAGTTTATTTCAGCAAGATTGAAATGATAATATAATTCACTTAATTATTAAAAAGAGTTATATATTATTGTCTAAATTTAAATAAATTCTATATTATAACTTTTTCCTCTTGGTATTTATTGCAATAACAGAAAGGGTAAAATTTACGAGAAGTATCTTTAAAAATGATACCAACAGATTCCACTGCAACTGTCATATTCCATGTGATAAATTTGATCTAATTTAGAGAACAAATATGAATTTCAATCTTCATATAACTTATTTATCACACACCCGTGCCGATTTTGCGACTCCGTAAATATGGTATTGCACGGCCGTGCATATATTTTGACGTGACGTCATTAGCGTTAAACAAACATAGTGTAAAGACGCGCTAAATGTTAGCGTTATACTATAGGCGCGTCAATGAAAATTGACTCTTATTTCACTTAAAACGGTCATTTTTTGGGGGTATGTGATAAATAGAATATTAAATTCGTGTAAGTTCATTACTGAATTTATTGCACTCGTTGAATAAAATAATATTATGCTCGCCAGAGGCTCGCATAATATAATTTTATTCAACTCGTGCAATAGATTCAGTATTGAACTTACACTCATTCAATATCCTCTATTTAATTATTTCTCGTATATAACTGCACAGCAGAACAAAATAATCTTTTATTTTATGCTTTTCAGTGGATTACTGATTTATCCGTAAAAATTATATTTGATAATTTCACAGTGAAAATTATCAAAATATAATTTCACACTTTTCAATGACGAAACTACTTTTTTAAGATTTTCCCCATGTGATACCTCAATTTTATTTTTGCTGACACTTCTGACAATGTCAGGCTGTGTAAAGAAAAAGCAAAGCTGAAATTGATAATTAACTTAAATGTCAAAAGTAATAAAAAGAAGAAAACTTATTTCTATTCATTCAAATTCCAATCACCAAATTTCGTCTCTTAATTTTTTTGTTTCATTTTTACAGTCTGAAAAATACATTCCTTCCCCATGCAAAACTGCTCTTGATGGCATTTGGGCATATTAAAGTATCCTACGAGCAATAACTGCCGTATGCTTTATGACAAGAGCCCGGTTTGAGCCGGGTGATGCTCCCCGAATAGGTTTTGGACACAGGAAAGTACACCTCTTGTCGTTTCAGAGTTATGTTCATGGAAAAAATTCAAAGTGCAATATTTCCAAAATTAGGAAAGGCAAAGTTACTGTTCTTTGCACTGCACTTCTACTCACTGTTATCTATCAACTTACCAAGTTTCTTGTTGATATCTCTTATGGTTTCCGAGTTATGTTCCGGACAACTTCAAAAAGTAAAAATAAACAAAGGGCAATAACTCCAGAATTAGGCAAAACAGAGTTATGATTCTCGTGCACTGCACATCTACCCATTGAGATACATCAACCTACAAAGTTTCATGTTGATATCTCTTATAGTTTTACAGCTATGTCCAGTACAAGATTTTTCTTAAAGGGGAGATAATTAAAAAATGAGGCTTAACAGAGTTATGTTTTTTTTGCACTGCACTTCTACTCAATGAGATCTATCTACCTACAATGTTTCATCTTGATATCTCTTATAATTTTAGAGTTATGTTCCGGACAAAGTTCACTGTTAAAATTAACTAAGGGCAATAACTCCAAAATTAGGACAAAAAGAGTTATTGTTCTTATGCACTGCACATCTACCCATTGAGATCTATTCACCTACAAAGTTTCATGTTGATATCTCTTATAGTTTTAGAGTTATGCCCCAGACAAGATTTTTCTATAAGGGGAGATAATTCAAAAACCGGGCAAAATAGAGTTATGGTTCTTTGACACTGCACATCTACCCATTGAGATCTATTCACCTACAAAGTTTCGTGTTGATATCTCTTATAGTTTTAGAGTTATGCCCCGGACAAGATTTTTCTATAAGGGGAGATAATTCAAAAATGAGGCTTAACAGAGTTATGGTTCTTTTTCACTGCACTTCTACTCAATGAGATCTATCTACCTACAATGTTTCATCTTGATATCTCTTATAGTTTTAGAGTTATGTTCCGGACAAAGTTCAAAGTGTTGAAATTAACAAAGGGCAATAACTCCAAAATTAGGACAAAAAGAGTTATTGTTCTTATGCACTGCACATCTACCTATTGAGATCTATTCACCTACAAAATTTCATGTTGATATCTCTTATAGTTTTAGAGTTATGCCCCGGACAAGATTTTTCTATAAGGGGAGATAATTCAAAAACCGGGCAAAATAGAGTTATGGTTCTTTGTAGTCCAACTAATTAGACTTGTCAAAGAGACACCGAGATAATTTTGGACGGGCGCTGTCTTTTTCCAAGTCCAACCACAAACTGCATTTTTATGCACGGACGCTTCCCAATTAGAAGTTGTTGGGAGCGAAAACTAAAAAAGTTTCAAAGAAACGGTCTACATTACCTGAAAGAGAACCGTTTTTTATGCAAGGTTCCAAGTTATCATACTTTAAAGTCGAACATAAGTCTAAATATTCCACTTTAACTTTTTAAATCGTTGAAAATTATTGTAAGCGGCCATATTGGAAAATGACGCAAGCGGTGACAGGGTAAAACAGGGTAAAATTGTAAAATTTCCATGGTGTAACACAGGTATCGGCAGCAATCGATTGTATTTGTCAAGCTTTATAATATAATTTGTTTAAGTTATTTATTATGAATTATGCAGGAATAACTTTTTTTTCACACAAAAATATTTCAGCATTAAAAATAAAATGTGAAAAGGATATTCTGATAACCTTACTTAGATGTCCGACGTCAGATCATACTGCATTTTAAAAGTCCATTTAAATTGTCAAATTAGAAATTGTAATGTCGGATTTTTTAACATCTGTGATCATTAGGTGAAATTTCTGAACTGCCTTTTTATTTCATAACCCTGCCATGACCTCGCACATATGAAAATACAATGTAATTGTAGGTACATCTTAATGAATTATAAGTATACTATACATGATGAAGCAAAGAAGAATTTCAATTTATATTAAACTTCCTATCAATTTCTAGTTTATTATCTTTAAAAAAATTGAGGACAGTTGTGTAGGGGAAGAAGTTCAAAACAACCAAAAATAACTTTAAATTCTGAGAAAAAAATCTTAAAATTTCAAACTATAAAATGGAATTTCAGACAGTCCTCAGAAAAAAGGCAATTGTCGAACAGATATGACGGGGTTTATGATAAAAACGCAGCAAGCGGAAATTTAGTGACCCTTATTTGAGACGTAGAATAGCATAACAATGTAAGACAGATAGGAGAAATAGTCTGATTAGATTACTGTAGTCGTCTGTTAGAACGACTGTCGCAAAATGACACCAAAAACTATATCCATTTAAAATTCCATGTTATCTAGTTCCCGCTTTTCCCGCACCTCGAATGTGTTGCATTGAAAGTTCCATGATTACCGCCGTATTTTGTACACATCTGTGGGTGTTGATTAAAAGTTCTACATTATTATGTTTAAGTGATGAATTCTGTTGAAACCGGCGCAAGGGAGCACATGTACCTACCAGAGCCGTCTTTGGCACCCATGTGTATTTATGTTTCGGTTTTGCAGTTTCAGGCGTTTTTTTGGTGTTTTTTTTTTTTGAGGGCGGATATGTGGATAAGTTTTTTTCTGTTTTTCTTTACATTTCTTTTGCTTGCTTGTCGAACCTTGTATTGATAATCATTATCTGTTTGTTATGGTTTGGTTCGGTATACAAGTATAAAATATGATAAACAAGATGAACAAGGAAAGGCCGCGTTCAATGAACGCAACCCCCGCACGACCCAGGAACAAGAACCATTTGCAAGGAACCCAGGAGGATCCTTAACAAAAACAGGACGGCGCAAGAGAGAGCACGGTCTGGCTTATCACTAAAATGATACAAAATGATAAATATAAAGTAGTAAAGGTAACATACAAGGAAATCAAAATCAAAGAAAATAAATAAATGAATGATTAATAGGACCATTAAGTAAACTGGCACAGTGGTAGGGGATAGGAAATTCGGGGAAGGGGGAGGGGGCGGAATAAAGAAATAAAACTAGGGGCAAAGGGAAGATACTTACCATAGACGAGAAAACAACAAGGGACACAAACAAAAGTGTCACCAAAACAGTATGAAACAACAAGACATACACCTTATACATGTATAAGTCTCTTAATCTGTTCATTTGAAAATTCTTATCTTCTCAATGACTTTTTTTAATATCCTCTACTTAAAATTTATTTCAATTAAAATATGTGACCCTTCCCTTATAGTTACACAGCATATGGCTTGATCACAATAAAGTTCCTTTTTTAGTAAATTAATAAAGTATGTCAAGAAGACATTTAACTTTATCAGTAGGTTTAATATGGTATTATAATATATATCAGCAATAGGTGAAAAAGAATTCCTTTATTTCTTTTACATTATTAATTGTCATTTAAATATGCATGTATAAATGAAGTCAGTATTTTATCGGCAGTCATTAGCAGTAAACAAGAAGGCAAACCATCTATTGATAAATGTTGAGTACATGTATTAAAACATTTAAAAAATATTAAACAACAGTACTTGTACGGAGCCTATTTGCTACCATTGTATTTTAGGTTTAACACATTGATACTTTTCAATAGTGTTTAATAATGCACAAATTTATTTAAAAATAATGAAAAGATTTATTTCCCCGATATTTTTTTGAAGTTTAATCTTCATGCGTAACCCACACTTACCTGCTAGACACACTGGTTGCTACTACCAGCTTTCACGGAATCGATTTTTTACGATGACGTCATAACATGTCCGCCGGAGATAGTGTATACAGTACAAATTTGAAATAAATCGCATGTATGCGTTAAAACAGGTACAATCTAATATTTTTTCTAGGAGAAGCTAGTACTAGAATTTATATTCTATTGATTTTTAGAGGACACTGAAGTTACTTTCAGGTTTAAGCAGTAAAAATCAGTCCAAACTATCGATAGTGTTGCCGGTAGATTTTCCGTGCGTAAAAATGACAGTTAAAATTAGGCGTAACGGTTTGACAGTAAGAAAAAAAGTCTGTAAAATGGGTCAAACCGTTCACGCCAAATTAATTAGGCTAGGTTCTTTGACACTGCACTCCCCCTCAATGCCCTCTACCACTGTATGAAGTTTAAACAAATTATCTCCAAGGGTTTTCAAGTTATGCTCCGGACAAGAAAACGGACGGACAGACGGACGGACGGACAGACGGACAAGGCGCCGACTATATGCTCCCCCGAAATTTTTCGGGGAGCATAAAAAAATTGAAAAGCAATGACAGCCATCACTCGAAAAATAAGTAAAACAACCCAGCGTTCCTGAGCAAGCTTCAGGGTTTTCCATATTCCTAGCTCCTTTTTTGAATGTTTTCACATCTGTCAACACTTATTTTTGTCTGTTACAATCCTCAAATAAGTTTTCTTTCTTTTAAAAAGGTGAATGACTAACAAATCCAAATTATATCCCTCTGTATCTTACACAATTATTTTCCTCCCATGAAATACACAACTTTAAAAAATGGCTGCCGCTTACATTTTACAAAGGCTGGTCTAATATAAATTCGCAGTAAGTAACAGAAATATGGATGGATGGTTGGACCTTATCTCCTACACGAATTGTTTGTTTTTATTATTAAAACAAGCGATCATTCATATTTTTTAATAAAATGAATAAATATCACCGTCATTTAACGTTGATTGGCGGACTTATTTTGCAGCTCAAGACTTCTTGTTTTTAATGAGAAATTCCGACTAAATGGGGCTCTCAATGGGGAAAACATATTTTAATATTAACGTTAAAATTATGGAAATTTCGTTTTTACTTGTTTTTAAGCATAAAATAAAAAGAAAATTTATTTGTTTATTGTGTAAGATGTAATTTTATTTCATCTCGTTAACTTTAAAAACAGTATTCTCACTCGTGGCTACGCCACACGTGAGTATACTGTTTTTAAAGCCCACTCGATGAAACAAAATTTCATCTTACACACAAACAAACAAATATCCTCTATATATTATGAAAAACAATATTGTCCAATTAAAATTAATATTTACTTCAATGCGTTTTGATTTTTCTACAAGCAAATTTAACCAGTGATTCTAATTTACACAATATTCAATATACTCCTAAACACACTTTATATTTGACAAATGTTTGCTTTTTAAAAGTTTTCTAGTTACTACACTTTACTAAAATTTCAGTATTTGATTTATGTAGATGTCTTATCCGAGTGGTTTTAAACAATGTTGAAAGCTTATTCGACAAGTATAATATCCTTGAGACAAACTTTATGAAATTCTATGTGCGTCGAGCGAATTCGCTTGTCTTCTTGTTTATATAATGACATATTATGCCTCGGAAAAGAATAAATTTAAAGGAGCAAACATTAGTTTACAACGTTTAAATAAATACTTGATTTACAATTATGTTTAATAAAAATAGCAAAATGCAGACAAAGTTACTATGATATTTTGACTTCCATACAAAATACTAAATCACTATAACTGTACCAATTGCCAACGTGAAACATATGCAAATGATGGTTCAAGTCATTGGTAGTCGTCCCGTAAACTATGTAAATATAAGCATCGTAAAATATGGTGTGGATGGAAGTTCTCAAATGCTCAATCCGTAATTTGCTTAAGAAACAATATTGGACATGTTGAAAATATTTCTATTATCTTATTCTAACAAGATGCTAGGTTTTAAAAAACAATTTTAATTTTGCCTTTATGTCTACTTGAAAACTCCAGAATTGAACATTCTTTTTTATTACTTCTTTGGCAGTGGAAGCTTCAATTTGAAATGCCACATTGTATTTGAAGCTATATCGTCCTTAACCTGATGAGATCAAAAAAGATCACCCTTAAGTATAGAGTAAGAATAGTATGACTAGTATTTGGCGTTGTTAGAGTTTTATTGTTTTTGGGCTCTCTTTAAGGATGCTATTTCACGCTTTTTTCTTAAAGATCAGTTATGCCTCGACAATTTTTCCTTTTTTACAAAGGGTACAAATGTGTTTGATAACGATTTTTAATGGATGTTAAAGGCATATATGATCATTTTCACTCACTGGATTGCATGTAGAAAATAATTGTCATTAAGGTAGCAAAACGTAAAAAGAGATACTTTCAATTTCATACAAAATACTTAAACCATTAATAGTGTAACAAGAGACTTAAAATACAATTTAGGACAAAATTCGCCTTAAATTCTGGGTTTTTTTATATCTGAATCCCTTAAATATGATGGCTGATTTACGCCATGTCGTGTTTTCGCTTCTTTGCCTCGAAAATCCGAAAAAGCGAAAACACGAAGAGACGACAAAGTCCAACTTTCGCATTTTGAGGCAAAGACGCAAAAAATATAACATGGCGTAAATCGGCCACCATACTTAAATGTTGAATTAACCGCTCTTAATTCATAGCGAGACAATTCCATACACATTCAGCAGACAAGTTAAGGGTTAAAGTGTATAGAGTTATATATCTGCTGCCAGCAGTTTACTAAATGTTTCTTGAACTTTTTTACGTTTCGCAATGCCTGCTTAAAAGAAATGCATTGGAATATTTCAATTTGACCAAATGGCTCATGCACAAAACATTGCTAAACAATTCAAAATAGAGAAAATAAGAATCATTTAAGAAAGTCCGAAACAATAGAATTGAAAATGGTGCAGACTCGATTTGATTGAGCCTGTTCATGAACGGTACTGTCAGGTGCAATCTATCGCCCGATGCCCATGCCCCCTAGTACCATACGGCGGTTATCATCGAACCTTCAATGCGGGACTCAAATGTCAGCGGGTTCCCAAGTTATTTTAAGCATGTGTCCTAAACAAGAAAACAATGGACGGAACTATACAAAATGGAATTTTGAAAGGGGATCAGAACTTAAACCCACATACGATAGCAGAGTTATTTTTATTACGGAACATGTCATTCTGCACAGTTTCAGATGTGTTAAATAAGAGAAATATTCTTTGTTGAGAATCGTAAGATTTACTGCTTTTAATTTTTTCTATTCACTAGGTATAGATTATACCCTTCAATTTAATTTCCACAATAAACTTTCGACTGATTACCTAGCAAACACAATAGAATATGACTCTCTTTTCCTGAGTAACGTTTACCCATGAGATTCAATCAAGCTTTTATCACTTATCATCATTCTATCTCATATAATTTTAGTGATTCATTAACAAGATGATATTGATCAATACTCGTATCACCGAATTATGTCATTATTTCATACATAATTAATGCTTTGTCACCTAGAAAATCATTTATTGTTTCTATCGTAATGATTATATTTATATAGTTTTTAATGTAGTTTTTACAACCGGTAGGAGACACAGTCATGTAAGTTGGCGGGCACAACATAACCGCCATCACAATCTGATGACGTTAGTTTTCTTCCAACCTTTGTGGTAAGAGCGTTTTTAATCCGTTCAGCTTCACCATTCAATTTAGGTGATTCATACATTGTCCAGCATGAATTTTTGCAAATCCGGGTCAGTATACAATGTTCCTGAATGGGCGGAAGGGTCAATATAAGAGAAGGAAGCCATAATATATTTTAAAGATAGGTTACCAACTGGACAACTATAATCTACATTTTAGTCTACAATGTTTGATGTCAGGGTTATTTGATCGAGATAAGGCGCTTACCTAGTAATATACAAGTTGTAACCGCAATACATAATTATTTATATTGAAAAATTGCAAATAAATTGCAAAAATTTTAAAAAGATAGATATAAAATATTTTCTAGATATTCGGTACAGAGAAATTACTATGTGTTTTGCGTTGCTATTGTTGTTGTTGCGTATTCTTTCCTTTTTTTTTTTGAAAGTCATGTAATCCTTATCATCTAACTTATTAAATGTATTATCTTTTTCACGAACATTCTTAAACTGAGCATTAATAAATTGGAATTTTAAGTTCTTTTTGTAATAAATATATAAATATGTAAAAGAGGAAAGTATATATATCTGAAAGTACAAGTTATCTGCGTACAAAACACAAACCATAGTTGGTTGACATAGCACACCGTATTACCGGCGGCAGTGATGGCAGATCACTGCAGTGATGGCAGATATCTGAAAATTACCGATCGGTACAGGTAGGTTATAAATTTGGTTGGTTTAATTATATTACACAAATACGGCCCATTTCATTGCTATAAAACTATTGTTCATTGAATGGAGATACTGTAAGGTAATTTTGGACTCGTTTTTTCCTGTTTTAAGACTATTTTGAGCAGGTTAAAAGTGAAAGCCTTGGAAAAATCCGTGAAAATGTCTGTTTTCTGTTCAAAATATCTCATGTTTTAAGTAAATGGCAGGATTTCCTGTTATCAATATAGACGTTCATCCATTGGGGTCACGCAAGCCAAATATCTACCCCGTGAGTCTTTTCTTGAAAGTTTTACAGACGCTCAATCTTGTCCGGTCGAAGAAAAAATGCTGCCGTTGTAGGCAGATACATATTATAAATGCTGCCGTCGATGGCAGAAATACCATGAAAGTGGCTAACATTCTGACAGAAAATCAAGTTCAATCTTTTATCAATTCCTCTTTTCTTAGCGTCCTTTTAGTCAGAATTGAGACGTTAAACTATCATTTCTAATATTTTCTCAAGATAGAAAAGTTATTAACCCATTACCCCATGAGCATCTTGTGAAAAATGGCTGTTTTCATTGAAAGGTCTCCCGTTACAAGTTCAAGTTGCTATAAAACTATAAAAACTGCTTCAATACTAATCAAACTATCATTTCTAATATTTTCTTAAGATAGAAAAGTTATTAATGCGGTGTGTGCATCGAAAAAAGCTTTTTAGCAACATGCAGTTACAATACAAAAAGTGATGATTTAGTACGACAAAATTTCACTATAAATAGAGAAATGAACATGAAAAACTTCATTTTTCTATATTCATGCATGTGTGCTTGATCTGTTCATATGAATTGAAAGGTCAAAAAAGAGAAAAAGAATAAAACGAATAAAAAAATTCTAGTTTTTTTCCTATAAATACAGGATTTATTTTCATCTTGTGATATGAATCATCGAAAAGTTCATCTTTATAAGTTGTCATGGTTACAACTAAAATGAATGAAAAAATATATAGTTAAATGGGAGCACGTGATGTTAGAACTGTTGTTAATAGTTTAGCATAGTAAATGTAATTCAAAGGCAAACTACAACGCTATTACAAACATGAAAATTAAAACAAATGAATCCACGTTGTCGTGTTTTTCAAGAACTTGATAATATAGGAAAATATTTGAACTGTCAATAACATTATCTTTCCATTTTACATTAACATACATTGTTTTATGATACACTGATGCCAGTTGCGAGGTTAATAGTCTCCCCTTTATTACATCAATTTAATAATTTATAATCTGCGCCGATTAAGTAAATTTTCAGCCTTTATTTGTCATAAAGCGATGAACATTATTACCTCGAGAAAATAATGTCATATGATAAGCAAATGAATATCCACTTACAGAAGTTACTTGCTGTAATATGCAATTGGCGTTATGTCTTAAAAAGGGAGTGCGCTGCTAAACTTAAGATACATATAGTATTGTATGCATGTAACTGACAGACACAACAGATCAAGCACACATGCATGAATATAGAAAAATGAAGTTTTTTCATGTTCATTTCTCTATTTATAGTGAAATTTTTTGTGTACTAAATCATCACTTTTTGTATTGTAACTGCATGTTGCTAATAAGCTTTTTTTCGATGCACATACCGCATTAATGAAAAAAATCAAAAAATCTACAAAACAGCAATTTTTCTTCAAAATTATATGTGAGGCCATGTTTTAACATGGAAAAACGCGTTTTTGGTAATTTAAGGTATTTTCATCATTTCTGTTAACCCATTACCAGATATATACGCCTTTCTACGCCTTTTTCACACCCCCTCCTTTTTTGCTTTTCTCAAATGGTGAAAAAATGCCTTATTTAGGCCCCCAAACACTTGTTTTGTTTGATAAATGTTGTTTAAAAAATTGATCACTTTTTCGGCGCGCCCTCCCCCCCCCCCCCATTCAAAAGATACATCAGGGGTTGCCAGAAGGGGGATGTGCCCCCTTCTGTTTGGGGTTGAAGGGGGACTGAGTCCCCCTCATCGCCCAAGAAAACTTTGACTTGTGGGAGGCTAAATTGGCCCCAGGCCGATCATAAGGTAACGTATAACCAATGCTGAAAAGCCCTTGACTCTATCTCAATCCATTGAGAAGTCGGCAGCACTTTGAAATCAATTTGATGAAAAAATCAACGCAAAATATAGTGATTTTTGGCAATTTTGAGATGTCCCCTAGTTGCTATGGTAAACAGGAAATTTCAGACTGAACATGTTGTTACAAAGGCAATGGTCCAGTCAACATTTGTGCCAAGTTTGAATTAGTATTGAAGCAGTTTTTATAGTTTTATAGCAACTTGAACTTGTAACGGGAGACCTTTCAATGAAAACAGCCATTTTTCACAAGATCTCATGGGGTAATGGGTTAATAACTTTTCTATCTTGAGAAAATATTAGAAATGATAGTTTAACGTCTCAATTCTGACTAAAAGGACGCTAAGAAAAGAGAAATTGATAAAAGATTGAACTTGATTTTCTGTCAGAATGTTAGCCACTTTCATGGTATTTCTGCCATCGACGGCAGCATTTATAATATGTATCTGCCTACAACGGCAGCATTTTTTCTTCGACCGGACAAGAATGAGCGTCTGTAAAACTTTTCAAGAAAAGACTCACGGGTAAAGATATTGGCTTGCGTGACCCCAATGGATGAACGCATATTGAGAACAGGAAATCCTGCCATTTACTTTAAACATGAGAATATTTTGAACAGAAAACAGGACATTTTCACGGATTTTTCCAAGGGCTTTCACTTTTTTACCCTGCTCAAAATAGTCTTAAAACAGGAAAAAACGAATGGTCCAAAATTATCCTTAACAGTATTCTCCATTCAATGGCACAATGTTTTATAGCAAGAAATGGGCCGATTTGTGTAATAAATATAATTAAACCAAACCAAATTTATAACCTACCTGTATCGATCGTGAATTTTCGATATCTTGCCATCACTCATATCGCCATTCACTGCCGCCGGTAAATACGGGCTGTGGGATAAGATTCATATCAAAAGAATCAAGCTGTTCATTTTTAAACCAATTTAAAATAGGATCAGAACGAGCCAAATGCCACTAGGCTTTTGATGGACATAAACCTCAAGAGGAAATATTTAGTTTCATCTGCCATTTAATGTTTTAGTGTGACTGTAATAAAACCTTAATGGGGTGTCACTTTTTCAGCTAAGTACATCAATTCACACAAAGCAATATTGCAAATACAATTGGCTGATTCATTGTTTATCTTAGGAAAGCAACGTTTTACTACCTGCAGTTATCGCCTTAAAAAAATCTATCAAATATATGAAAATTAATAAGTCTACACACAATACTTTTGTTAATAGCAGAATATCAAATATTTGGTTCAAAGCATAATCAAAAAGACATTCACGAGATTTAATTGTACCCTGAACTTTTCCTGTCACCTATTTGAAATTTTCTCCTTTAACGGTGTCCTGAAATCAGATTATTGTTCCTTTCCTCTTCATCATTCTTAATTTCCTGGTCCGGGTGTGACTTTTATTATCATCTATGTTTCCAACATTATCATTGTTGTTTTGCTTTGTCATCAATCGTTTACTCCTTTAAACTGAGAATTGAGCACAACAGCACAATTTTGATATAGTTTTTCTTAATTTTTAATTCATGGCAGGCGTAGTTGTCAAAGAATATTTTCTCGACTTTAAGTCACTAAAATAACTTGTGCCGGAATAAAAGAATTTCAAGGTTTTTTTCTACATGAATAACACTGCTGTATGAGTGTCCTCAATAAATGTTCCCTTTGATATAACAAACAATGAAAACTTTCGAATCTTTTTTGCAAGTTTTATCCGCGAGTTAAGTTCTGAAAGTTTTCGACCTTTGAGAACAACTTTTGTACAAGCAATTGGAGGAAATAACGTGGCAATAACTAGTCAACCAACTAGTCGATACGTAATACCTCGTGCACCATCTAGAAATATTTAAGAAATAATGATTAATAAATGCTTTAAAGAAAAAAGCTAGGCATTTATTTGAGGAAGAATAAAAACAATGATCAACACATTGTAATTTGATGTTTAAAAAAAGGATATATTAATGACCATATTCGCATATATAATTGAATATTTCAGTTGAACTGGTACCATTGTAGATAAACGAAACCACTGTACCCTGTCTTGCGATCTATACGAGTCAATGTGTACAAGTCTATACGATTCAATACGTTTTGACTTCTGATCAGTGTATCCGTTTGGATACAACTATATTTTTCAACTTATACCTATTTAAGATAACGGGAACTAGACTTGTTTTATATACTGTGTTGGTACTAGGTTTCTACTAAGAGTTTAATTGATGTGAACATTATATTTGTATAAACCATATATTATAAGTCAAAGGGGAAAATACAATTACTCAAATATAGGCCCGATGCATATTCGTATTCTTTATACCTTTATTGCATAGACTAGTAATCCCAATGTCTAAATTAGAAATGTCCACTTGAGAGAAATAAACAGGTTTCTTAAAAATCGTCTGTTTATTTCCTTGTAAAGAGGATAATATTCCAAATAACGAATAGAGTGGATGCAAACAGTTTCTTACTTCCGCTCACGTCATAATGGAAGTACAGAAATATATATATATATCTCACAACTGTGATTTTTTATTCTATGAAATAATCGCCAATTATATGGTACTTGCGACGCATTGACATATATTTATTATATTTGATTTTTTTAGACATTTGTTTCTGTGTTAACCATAACATATATATTTAAAAAAATACATGAAGAGCGTGGGTGTCCTGAGGTATTTTCATAAATGCGGGTTGAAGTGTTTAATTTCAAATTAAAGAAGAAAAAATGAAAATATTTGATATATAAACACCACAAATTATGCTTTGAATAAGAAATGAAATTTACCTATTACATGTATTTAACAAGTTAGGCATTGAAAAAGATTTTAAATGATGATTGTTTGAAACAATAATTTTACAAACAATATTTAAAGTATTTTTTTTTTTTTTTGTTTTAAAGAAAGAGGTTAATAAAATATAACAATTACCTATATAATTTGAACCCAGCTGTATCATTGTTGTATATATAACGGCTTTTAAATAAATAATTTTATATTATCTTGCTAGTAACTGAAACGGAATCAAATGCTTTCATATGAAGATGGATTCGTCTCATAAAATAATGCCAGTTTCTGTATTACATGTTACAAGAATGACTTGGTTATTTCATTTACAGTCACTTCCCTCTAAAAACCGATGTTGTGATATTTACAATGATACATTATTCACCCTTGGGTAAAATGGGCATTTGTTACACCTTTTCGTTGCCTTGAACAGATTTTAATGTCATATTATTTTTTGCTGTGCTTTTTTAAAAAAGCTGTTTTGGATTGTCTTTTGATTCTCACTTTTTATGTCATGCGAATCATTTATCAATGCCAACACCTCTTGCGTGGATCGTGACAAAAACATTTAATTAAAAAACACTGTCGCACTAACCACTCTTTTTTCCAATAGTTTGAAGAAATGTTGTTTAAGTGAATTGGTGGTCTTCATTGTAACGTTTTCAGATAAGTTTTTTCTAATATTGATCAAAACATAGAACAATATGATCATTTTTATATTCTCTCATGAACAGTAATTGCTAGAAAAAAAATGATGATAAATAAATGTTAAAGTGATTTACTATGCACATTAATAAGAAAAAAAAATATTATTTTAGAAATATTTCATTATCTATACGTTAATATCTCACTATTGCCATTAACATTCATACATAATTTGCTTTGTAGTTTGTTTGTTTGTCGATACTAAAGTATTATCAACGTTATTATTTATTGTATAAAGACATTCCGTTAGAGACCAATTTCCTTTTAATAAACAAATATTATTAAACATGAGTGATCTGTGGTTTTAATTTTTTGTACTGCCAATCTAAGTTTTGAAGCCAAAATTTAAAATTTAGAAATTTTGAATGCTTTTTTTTCTTATAACTTTTTGCCCAGTCAGATTATATAGAGACAAATTATTATTTACCTTAACCATTTGATAATGTCCCATTAACGTTAGATATGTTTACTTTTACTGTGACTT